>NW_015660014.1:169992-173644 GCF_001515625.1 Sinocyclocheilus rhinocerous | reverse complement strand
GCATAGGACGTTCAAAAAATTTGAAAATATTCTATTTTTTTTTTTTTACATTGTAAAAGTCTTTATCGTCACTTCTTCCAAAAAAGTATATATTGTCTTTTACTTGAATGAAATGCTTTGATTACTGTTACATTTGTGTAGTGACGTGGCTTCTTCTCTCTTAACATTTGCTCTCAGCTCTCTGCCGCTTCAGTGAGAGCATTCTAGAATACCTGGCCAACCTGGACAAGGCTCCGGACCCCACTGTGCGTAAAGACACCTTCTCTAGTGAGATATACTCAGCCTACGACATCCTGTTCAACAGCTGGATCCAGAGCAGAGAGTCCAAGGTACACTCAATGAGACGGAGCACACATCCAATTACAGCTAACTCACTTTGAGACTAAAGAGGGACACGAATGTGCGCCAACTGGGTTCAATTCAGTTTTGTTTGGGATTGGAGCGGGAAAAAACATGTGAGATTGTTATCTGAATCATCTACTTTCAGAGAGGTGGATTTCTTTGTAAATGTTGAAGATTGGATTGTGTGTAGTTATTTCACCATTAATACATTACATTTTTATAGAGGCATTACAAATCATGTGTTTTATTTAAGACTTTAATTGAACTAGTTCCTGGTCACTGACCATTTAAGTTTCAAAAATAACTGTTTAAAGTGTTCTCAGTGTGGTTTGGTTATTATCTGTTTCAGTGTTTGTGTTAGTTTGCTCTTGTGTGAGTGTGGATTCGTGTATGCGTTGCAATTGCTCTTTTTTGTCATTCTGCAGTTGCGTCTGACTGTTGCAGAGGCTCTTGGGTCAATGAGTCACCTGATGGCACATGATAAACTGGAAGAACAGCTTCCCAAACTCCTTCCCACTATACTGGGCCTCTATAAGAAAAATTCAGAACACTACATCATCACCAAGGTAAAGCCCTCCTCAACAATTTCACTATTACAGGAAATGTTTGGTGGAAGTTAATGGGTCAACCAGTTATTCAATCTAAGTTCCCATATGTTTTCCACTCTGGACTGTTTCCACATTGGTTTTGATTAAGACATGGAATCGTATCATTGTTTGTGTATTATTTAAGCAGTCTGCTGTGACTTTGACAGAATCAGATCAGATTTTATGACCAATCTATGAGAAAATCCAGGACTCTGTACTGCCTAATATAGTCTAATTCTGTTTGTGTTTGTTCAGAGCTTGTGTCAGGTCCTGGAGGCCTCTGTGAATATGGGCAGCAGAGTGCTGGAGACACAGATTGATGGTCTGTTACTCGCTCTGCACCAGCAGGTCAGTGTCTCTCTCGCTCGTTCTTTATGTGCACCATTTTTCGTATTCATTAGTCATGATGACAAAGGCATTTTACAGACTTCTTCTAAATCTCTTGCACAACTTCTTGTAATTGTGTTCTCATTTTGGTGGAACAGGTTTTAAGTTGCCTAACCACAGAGTTACATAGAGAACAGCCTAGGGTACTAAGGTAAACCGCCATTTAGCGGTTTACCTTAGTAGGAGTTTTTCTATGCTGTATGGCTTTGGAATTTGTTTTGATTTAATAAGGGTGATATTTCGAATCAGATTAGAATAGTTGTTTATTGACTAATGTTTATTTCAAACCATTTATTTTGCAGTTTGATCATTTTTTAAAAATTTAAATTATTTAATTCCTTTTCAAATTAACAGCTTCTTGCCAGTTTAATTCATTTTGATAATTTTCATTTAGATTATTCAATTGTATTCATACTTTATTACTGCTTTTTCCATTGAAAAAGACAGTTTTCCCAGTTATTAAATACTATTTTGTTGTATTTCTGGACAACTGTCAGTTACTAAAACAAAGAAAGCATATACAATAAAGCACATTAAATAAACTTAAATTATTTTGAGTTGACAGAGTTTTCAGGTACTCATTGTCATTAGATTTATACTTATTTTTCCTTCCAGATATGCTCACCTGTGGACTTCAGCAACCCTCCAACTGTAAAAAATCACAACGAGGTCCTCCGATGCTTCACTATCCTTGGTGGGTCTTGGTTAAACCTTTTTTTTTTTGAAGCATGTGCATGCAAATGTAAACATCTGATTGAAATCTATTTTTTGGACTAGTCATGTGGACATGAACCCAAGCAAAGGTTGCATTCTCAGTCAGCTGACTGCTGTAGCAATATCCCTGTCATGTGCTGATGGAGTCTGAGCTGAGATTAAGTTAAAGTGTCAGACCAGCAGACTTCTCCAATCAGTGAGATGATATCATACAGTTGTGTGCTTGGTGCTGATTTGAGGTGACACACACAAGCTGGATTGCTCTCCTCTCTCTTTTTGTGTTTTGTCAAGCAGATGCAAGGAGTCCAGGAGTTGTTGAGTGTTTTCAGTGTGTGCATGTCAATCATGATGTTTTAATCATGAGCGGGTGTTTCAACTGTGAAAAGATTTGCTGTTAGTTCTAGACCTGTACTAATGCATAAAAATATATATAAATTAGATCAATGACTCCTTAAATTTAATAGAATTTTTTATTTTATTATTATTATTTTTTTATTTTATTTTATTTTTTATTTTATTTATTTATTTTTAAATTATCCAGGTTTTTAACCAATTAATGTTCAACTTAGGTCCAACTTAGGTCCTTTACCAGGCATTAAAACAAGACACCTTTGACTAAAGTATGCATTTATACACAGATTTTGGTGGTTCACAGAACACTGTCAAAGCCTTTATCGTTAACTGAGGGTAAACTTGACAAATTGCATTAATTTTCACTTCTATATTTGGCTGCTTTTGCCCCCAGCCAACACGTTCCCGGACCGTCTGATGGTGTTTGTCCTCCAGAGGTTGGAGAACAGTAACGAAAGGAACAGAATGGGCTCGCTGGCTGTTCTCAGACACCTCATCAACTCATCCAGTGAGTTTTAAACGTGTAATCAAATACGTCAATGATTTCTTCCTCAGCCAGACGCTCTTATCCAGATTGTCATACCTGGCTACGAAAAGATCAGAATCTCTATTTTTAAAACTCTGCTCTGTCTGTTCAAGCCTCCATTATGGAAACCAAGAAGCTCCTAATTCTAGCCAGCATCAGGCAACCTCTGGCTGACCACAGCAATAAGGTACAAAAATATATCCTCTCAATGTGACAAGTGACAAAATATGTGTGTTTCATCAACTTTGGACACTCTTTGTCCTGCGGACCTTTACAAAATAAACTCCTTTAAAATACATTTGTCACAATATCACTATTATATTTAAAGGAACACTCCACTATTTTTGAAAATAGGCTCATTTTCCAACTCCCCTAGAGTTAAACAGTTGAGTTTTACCGTTTTTGAATCCATTCAGCCGATCTCCGGGTCTGGCGGTAGCACTTTTAGCTGCAGCTTAACATAGATCACTGAATCTGATTAGACCATTAGCATCTCGCTCAAAAATGACCAAAGAGTTTAGATATTTTTCCTATTTAAAACATGACTCTTCTGTAGTTACATCGTGTACCAAGACCGACGGAAAATGAAAAGTTGTGATTTTCTAGGCCGATATGGCTAGGAACTATACTCTCATTCCGGCGTAATAATCAAGGAACTTTGCTGCCGTACCATGGGTATATACGATATTACGCAGCGACTGAAAATAGTCCCCAGCTAGGTAACTTCCAACGTGACCGGCACTAA
>NW_015660014.1:168308-169302 GCF_001515625.1 Sinocyclocheilus rhinocerous | reverse complement strand
CTATTTTCAGGCGCTGCGTAATATCATTGCGCCTGCTGCACCCATGGTACGGCAGCAAAGTTCCTTGATTATTACGCCGGAATGAGAGTATAGTTCCTAGCCATATCGGCCTAGAATTACTAAATAATTTCGATGATGAAAAAATAGGTGGATGGAAGCATAGCTATTAACATTAACATTTATTTTGCAGTGTCATTGTCACCACATTTCAAGTTATGTATTTTGTTTAATAGAATTATTTCGTGTAAATAATTACAGTTAAATTATATTTTCACTCTTGCAAAGTTTAAAATGACACGTTTTAAAATGTTCTTTCACAAATATTTTTTTAACTTGATGTTTCTTGGTTTTATTCACACATCTTATACGTAAATTCTCAAGCGTGTTCTTCACTGACACCTTGTTAATCAAGTACACTAATATCTTGGTTTGTCATTTGTTGTTGTACAGTGTGGACAATTGCTTTAGACATTAGACCAGTGGTTCTCAATTCATAGTTTTCAGTCACGTGACTGGCTCGAAGACCTGGTGGGCAAAACATCCTTAGAACTGCAGCACAAGCCTGTCAATTTTCTATCTGTTCCAATCCAAAAATATTTAGATCACCTCTCAAAAGAATAATACAAAGATATGTGAACAAAATGCAAGTTTTGGCCATTAGCAATCCATATAAAGCAGACGCCGCAATATTTCAATCACTAAAAACAGCGGGACATTCTAAAACTTTTAATGTGAAAACAAAGTGCCTTTAAAACAGTGATATTAAAAGATCAAATTCAGTACACACCTTATTGATGATGTGTGCTTTATGCAGGCAAGCAAATGAGCCTGGAATATGAACGCAATGTGCTAAATGGTTAAGTATTTTCCTTATAATGGTTTTCCATGGGAAACTATTTATGTGAAACTTAACATATCACACATTCACATATGTAAAACATAATGTGCACATTGTGATCATATTCTGGCTTCATCTGCTTGCCTGTACGAAATA
>NW_015660014.1:126340-167202 GCF_001515625.1 Sinocyclocheilus rhinocerous | reverse complement strand
GGGCAAAACATCCTTAGAACTGCAGCACAAGCCTGTCAATTTTCTATCTGTTCCAATCCAAAAATATTTAGATCACCTCTCAAAAGAATAATACAAAGATATGTGAACAAAATGCAAGTTTTGGCCATTAGCAATCCATATAAAGCAGACGCCGCAATATTTCAATCACTAAAAACAGCGGGACATTCTAAAACTTTTAATGTGAAAACAAAGTGCCTTTAAAACAGTGATATTAAAAGATCAAATTCAGTACACACCTTATTGATGATGTGTGCTTTATGCAGGCAAGCAAATGAGCCTGGAATATGAACGCAATGTGCTAAATGGTTAAGTGTTTTCTTTATAAAAGTTTTCTATGGGAAAACATTTAATATTAAACTTTGCGTATTGTGTTTATATTCTGGGTTATATGCTTGCATGTACAAAGTATGCATCATCAATAAAGTGCATACTGAATTTGGCCTTTAAATATCACTGTCTTACTACATTACTTCTTACTGCAAACCTCGTAAAAATAACTGGTGGTCAGTGGAGGAAAGCCTTGTTTTGCCCTCCATGTGGGTGTTCCTTTAAGGGTGAGACGTCACGTGAAAACGATGAATTCCAGTCCTCGCGCACCACCGCTCTGCATATTTTGCATGTTTCTCTTATTTAACACACCTGATTGGGATCATCGTTAGGAGAGAGCTCCATGCATGAACTGTGCTCCGATTGACATGGTCCCTACACCGTGTTCTTTGCTTCCTACTCCCTGAGCACGGGAAATCCGTTGAAGTTTACTTCACTTTGGAACATTCATTCACGGATTTGTGCTACGCCACGGCCTGCAGCGTCTTCACACACAGACGGAACTTACTAGAGAAGTGTGACATAGTGTGCATTGAATTTATTTAATACACGAGTTTCACAATTTGAGTTGAATTACTGAAATAAATGAACTTTTCCACGACATTCTAATTTATTGAGATGCACCTGTACCTCTGTAAATAAATACAATTACATTCACGTCTCGCGCACTTTAATGCCCTTTGAATGGAACCTATACGCTCCCTTCGAACTGGAATCATGGCGGAATATCCTGTGATGTCCACTTTGCAGGGCACTTTTGGTCGAATAGAACAAACTTCTGAAGTGATAAGAGATGCATACAAAATGTGCAGAGCGGTGGTTCACGAGGAGTGGAATTGAGAACCATATACTAAAATAATACTAAAAATAATACTAAAAATACTAAAATAACAACTGTGGTACTTTTTGTAAAAATTCATAATTTTCACACAATAAATATTTGGTTACAGTCTTTGTTGATTAATTTATCATTTAAAAAATATTTTATGGTGAAAGTCAGACAAGGGTAAAGCGATAAAATATTTACAAAAAATGTATATGTTTTTATGTGTTTCATGTTTTTAAAAGTTTAAATGTGACTATAAACCTCTGGTACTTATAAGTATCCATAAGTTATATAAAAATATGTGATCTGTTTTCTTTCATGTGGGATAAATGTGCTGAAATGGTGCTGCTCATTTTGAGCGCTCTGCAAGGTTTTAATGATCGTGTTTGCCTGTGCAGGTGAAGAAGAGAGTGGTGCAGGTGATCAGTGCTATGGCTCATCATGGTTACCTAGAGCTAGAGGGAGGAGACCTACTTGTCCGTTTCATCATCCAGCACTGTGCTCTACCAGACACTTACCATGTACAAACAACCTTTACTGACTAACACTTCTCTTACTGCAG
Source organism: Sinocyclocheilus rhinocerous (assembly GCF_001515625.1). NCBI lineage: Eukaryota > Metazoa > Chordata > Actinopteri > Cypriniformes > Cyprinidae > Sinocyclocheilus > Sinocyclocheilus rhinocerous. The sequence goes on along the minus strand of NW_015660014.1, from coordinate 165,466 downwards.
ACCAGCAGTGTCACATGACTGTAGCTGCAAATGAACTTCCTGCTCGCTGATCATATTTTAACTTCTCTTTGAGTTACAAATCTCCTTGCTTGATTTCCCATGCATTGAATTGCAAAATTGTCTGTAATTGATTTGTTTGAGATCTATGTAGCAAGCTTTTTTAATTGTTCATAGCCCATGTTGTGTCATATGTCAGTGCACACCTCAGTTTTTAAATATTTACGTTAGCTAGGGTGATTCCCTTCTATTATTACTGTTATTGGCTTTAGCCCAGCCCTAGTTATGCTGGGTTGTGTGATTCAATATAGCTAATAAATTGTTAATATTCACACAGCGAGGACAGCGACCTCCAGACCCAGAGGAAGTGACCAATGAGGCTCTGCGTAGCATGTGTGATAACACATTGCATCTTTTCACTACCACTGTGGGCCGCCTGACAGATGTGAGTATATAGACGAGTACAAACAAGCATACACCTTCCTCATCTTGACACTTGAAGTCACGGTTCTTCTTTCAAAATGTGCAGTCCTCACCTTTGCTTTATTTTTTTGCTTTATTCTGTTACTGTTGTGCAGCATTATGATTGACCGTGTTTGCATGTCATTTGTCATTTTATGCCCTTATAAGTGAGCTTGGTAAATGTCATAAAGCTGTTATCAGATCGTGACGTAGGTATGTGGGGGCGTGTTAGAACGAGCCGTTTTAGGTAGGCGTGGCTGACTATTAACTTTAAGATTTGAGACTTTAGTCTTTGCAACTTTACAGATCTTCTTTATGCACCAAGAGCTTGTAACACTCCAAAGAGAAAGGAAAAATTGAAATCACATCATATGACCCCTTTAACTATCAATCTTAACGCTGCTGCCTCTTAAGAATTTGATCAGATTTTCAGTATCGGTGGGGTCCAAAAGTAATAATTTGAAAATCAGCCATTTGAAAACCAATATTGATCACTCATTATTCTAAATACCCTTTGGAAAATTAACCATGGTTTTACTACAAATAAAATCAAGAAGCCATGGTTATTGTAGTTAAACCATTGTTTTGCTATATTAACCTTAGTTTAACCATGGTATTTGGAGTAATCAATCCACCAAAAAAAAAAAAAAACATGGTTACCACTTTTTTACATTAATAAAACCGTGGCTAATTTTCATAAGAGTATTAGAGAGAACATCAGTCTATGGTGGCGACGGTCCTGCTGCCACTAAATGAGACACCTGCACATCTGCAATGCGTCTTATCCTAAAGACAACTCAATGAAACGCTTACATAGTGAGAGATGGTCTTTGCAGTCATTCAGCACAGTCCATCATCTTCACAGCCAAAGTCAGCAGCCCCGGCCCGGCACTGCCGCTTGTAAGAGAGAGTGTCTAGAGAAATATTAGATCCTTTTTCCTGTGAGCATCCCAACATCAACAGCAGGCTGTTGACAGGGATCTCTCCTCAGACAGACGAAGACAGTTTATGTGCCGATGAGACTGTCTCCATTCCTTCCTCCAAAACGAATGATAACCAGGAAAATGTCAGGAAAAGAATATACAGCCAGACTATTTTTAGATTTTTGTTGTGTCTTTCTTGTTAACATATTGTTTTAAAGCACAGAGTTTAGACTTTTATGAGATTTATTGCGAATATGGATTTATGTTTTGTGGGATTTATCAGGGTAGACACCGATTTGTTTTCCCTGAGGTCTTCCTTTGTGTTTATATATATATATATATATATATATATATATATATATATATACACACACACAAATACGTAATTATGCATATTTATATAGGCAAATAATTATAAATAAAAAAAAGACCTTAAGGAAAATGCTAAACAAAAGTCCAATGTAAAAATCTAGCATAATTTTAACTGTAAAAGACTGTAAAAGGAACAGAAAAAAAACTGTAAACTGTTTGTTTACAGTAACTTCCCTTACTATATACAGTGACATTTAATAAAACGGTAATAAAAATTTCATGTAATTTTACAGTAAAATACTGTTAAATTTACCGTTTTTGCAAGTGAATAAGAAAAAATCATCTTATAATTTACAGTGAAAAGATGTAAATTGACATTCCCAGAATTCCTTGTGTGACACTTCACATTTGATGGTTTTTCATTGAAATAAGTGGGCTTCTTCCATTTTTTTTTCTTTTTTGTTATGTACATTAGGATTTTATGTTACACTTTACATTCTTTAATTCATGTTTATTGCATTAGAGTTTAGTGTAATAATTGTGGCCCTGATGGGGGCATAGAGGAGAAACAATAATGTACAGTATGTGGAAAATAAGGTGTTTTTTTAACCTTAAACCACATAAACACATTTCATTACACCAAATAATGTTCTTTTTTAGCAACGTCATATGACCCCTTTAACCTTAATTGACCAAAACTACTTCTATGTATCTCTTTGGTTTACTTCATATAATTACTGTACATCTGAAATGATGTTATTTCTTGTGTAGGTTCTGTGGCCTATGTTGCTTTGCTACCTGACCCCAAATCAGTACGCCAGCGCCACTACCCCCTTGTGCAAGAGTTTAATTCTGCTGGCCAATAAGAAACGAGCAGCCCAAGAAGCCAGCTTCATCATCGACTTCAATGCACAAGGTGTGGACACGCACACATACGGTCATGATGTCACTGATGAGCCTAGTCCCAGACTAAGAGCTTTTCCACTGTCTGACCTAAAGACACCCTGGAATCACACTTTCTGTCTTCTTGGCAGTGTGGCAAATGCAGCAGCAGTTATTAAACCTTTTTTTCCGTTGTTGGCCTGAAACTAAATTGTACTTGCAGACGTTTTGTTTTTATTGCAAGTCGTTTGCTTTGCCTGTTGAGTCTGTTTCTAATTAGTTAAATGAAAAGTGGTATTTATCAACTGAACAAAGTGTTTAGGGCAGAGGGTAATTGTTTCTTATGCTGACAGTGATTAAATTGAACTCTAGTAGGACAAATAAGTCCCAGGGCACAGTGATTATTTATTCGTTAATTGTAATGCTTTTGGATCATGTGCTTCACTAATGGGTTACCCTTGTCTGCCCTCCCCTCTCTCTGTCTTTCTTTGTTTCTTCCTTCTTCGCACAGGCTCTAGTCTTCCCTCACAATATATCCTGATGATAAGGCTCTTGGTAAGTGTTGCGTTCCTAGTGATTTTTTAATTAGATTGTTTTCAGTTTTTAGCCGGGCAATGATTAAGGTAAACAGTGTGCCTCTCTGGAAAATGTGATTCTTGATTCTGATCAATATATATTTTTGTATAATTACTGTTAAAGTGGATATTTCACTGTTCCCTATTACAACATACCAGGTGCTACTTTCATACACTAATGTTCAAAAGTTTGAGGTCAGGAAGATTTTATTTGCAAAGAAATCAATACTTTTATTGAGCAAGGATGCATTAAATCAGTTAAAAGTGACAGCTTAAATGTTAAATATTGCATTTTACAATATATCCATATAGAAAAGCTATATTAAATTAAAATAGAGTATTTCACAATGTTACTGTTTTTACTGTATTTTTGATCAAATACATGCAGTCTTGGTGAGCATAAGAAAACATAAAAAAATCATGCCAACCCTAAACTGTTTCTAAAAACACATAATATTCCTAAACACAATATTGATTTCAAGCTAACAATATCCATTTAGTTGGGTTTTTTAGTCTTGATTGCTGCAATTTTTTCTTTCTTTCTTTCTTTTTTTTCTGAAGACAGATTTTTTGACTTTTTTCTGAAGAAGTTTCTCTTCATACTTTTGAATCATGATGTCATTTAGTCACTGCTTAGTGCAGACCTTAAACATCTTTTGCATTTTCTTCAGGTAAATGCCGCATTCCCGTTTCGATGCAGGGGGCACGGTGCTCCCTCCCTGAGTCTGCTCAATGCTCTCAGCCCTAACATTCACCCTAAAGCCGAGCCTCTGTGGGAAAACGAGATTCCAAAGCTGCTCAGTTATCTTGAAGGTTTGTTCAAATATACCACAGTGATGTAGTCAGTGATGATGTGGATTAGGTACAGCCTCATGAGTCAACCAGACCACGCCACTTATTGGTCATAACATCCAGCTCCACATTTCAGTGTTTCACCATGATTGCAAATGCCCACCCATCTCAAAACTAATTTAGGACATCAGCTCTGTCTAATCTAACCTGCTGTGATATTTTAGAGAAGTAGGTGAATTTTCTTACATTAGAGGTTTTGTTACCATATTTAGTCTAGTAACTGATACTTCACAGGTTCTCAAGACTCGCTCTGTCACTTTTTAGTTGAAGGAGCGGTTCTCTATTCATCTGCTATGATGAGGTTTCAGTGAAACCTCTCATGTGTCTTCCAAAACCACAACCACCTGTCCTTAGAGACTCACAAGACAACCAGATGTTTCCAAGATACAACCAAAATCATATTTAAATTTGATAAATCGTATTTCACATTCGGCGACTCTTCCAAGGTAGTTACACGGCATAGCTTTAAAAAGTTATATTGGGTATCCCATTATCTTTGACTCTTTCCAGAGAGTGGTTTGAATGCATCTCTGACTGAATTTTGTCCTCTGTCTTCTAACCAGAATCAACAGATGATTCTCTGGATAAAAAGAAGTGGGAAGAAAGTTTACTTCAGGTCTGTAGTAATGTGTATGAATTTATACATGGGTATTGCAAGAAAGGCTTGCGTTATAAAAATCTTATAAAAAATCTATAGGAATAAATTATATCTATAACTAGAAGAATAAGTAAACGATTAGCATTGACAAGATGCAAACATCCTAATGGCCAAAGTTAATGGTGACTAATCAGACATTGTTTTCTGATTGTGATCAAGCTGCTGTCTAAAACTCTGGCAGCTATTGACGACAGCCAGTGGACAGGTCAGCTTGCAGTAGAAGCTACACGATACCTTCCTACCTACAACAATGCTCTGGAGGAGAAGGTCAGTTTAGAAATCTATCTGTGACTTTTCATATTATAGACCAGACTTATTATTTCCGAAAAGAAACATTCTAAGTCCTATAGATTTAGGAATCTTGTAGACCTGATAGATTTTTTCCCCCATTTTTCCTCTATTTTATAAGTCGTCTTATATTTTTTTATTACTTTTTTTTTTTTGTTCTAATTATTTTGTAGGGCTTGACAATGAATCACATAATCATCATTGTGATTGCAGATGTTGCCAATAAGTAATCATTTGTGAAAGAACTGTGTGAGCAAATATTTCCCTAGTATTGATGCATTGAATGTGTAAAAGTTGATTTGGATAAATATAAATATGTATAAAACAGCTATTCAAGACAATTGTTCTCAGCTTTTTTTAAATGATTGCCTACATTATAAATCTCATTATAAATAAATCTTCGTCCAAACAAAGTATTTGAATGTAAATTTTACATAATTTCCTGGGTTCTTGTGATAAACTCTTTTATTTCCGAAAAGAAACATTCTAAGTCCTATAGATTTAGGAATCTTGTAGACCTGATAGATTTTTTCCCCCATTTTTCCTCTATTTTATAAGTCGTCTTATATTTTTTTATTACTTTTTTTTTTTTGTTCTAATTATTTTGTAGGGCTTGACAATGAATCACATAATCATCATTGTGATTGCAGATGTTGCCAATAAGTAATCATTTGTGAAAGAACTGTGTGAGCAAATATTTCCCTAGTATTGATGCATTGAATGTGTAAAAGTTGATTTGGATAAATATAAATATGTATAAAACAGCTATTCAAGACAATTGTTCTCAGCTTTTTTTAAATGATTGCCTACATTATAAATCTCATTATAAATAAATCTTCGTCCAAACAAAGTATTTGAATGTAAATTTTACATAATTTCCTGGGTTCTTTCTTTCTTTCTTTCTTTCTTTCTTTCTTTCTTTCTTTCTCTTTCTCAGAGTTTTTTGTATAGGTGTATCGGTGTGATTCTCCAGCAGTGCTATAATAAAGAGCTGGTCAGGAAACAGCTGCAGGAGATCCTGATCAGCACTCGTCACAATGATGCAATCGAAAGAACGGTATGCCACTGAGCACTTATTAGTTCACTTCTAACTTCTGAATTTAGAGGCATAACTTCTCAGAGAGAGTTTACTGTCTTGACAGTCAAATAGCCTGCTGAAGCACAGCCCTCTTTGGGGAGTTATGTCTTAATAATAATAATAATTAATCACTTTTACCACACTGCCACAAATCAAATATTAGAAAACATTCTAAATCTAGTCACTAATTGACTACTGTATTTTCCAGAAAATAAGTAAAAAATATTTATATTTCAGGAAATATAATAAATTAATTTTATTATATAACATTTCAGGTGATTAAAAAAAACATGACTTCTGGAAATTATGGTAGTCCATTGGTTAGATGACCAGTCGACCATTCTGACCCATTCCTTTACCCAAATTGAGGTCATTCTTCAACTGTCTAGTGTCAGTTATCTCAAGAGAACACAGATCACATAATTTCTAATCATAGATTGGTATAAAATTGATTCAAATGTTCCACAGTTTGGATATCTGAGGTTTTTGCAGTTATTTAAAAGCCGCTAATTAAGAATAATTAACAAGTAATTGTTGTGCAGGGTGTTGCCATGGGAATCGGGCTGTGTGCCAGCAGTCATCTCAATGGCACTCTGGAAAAACTGGAGGAGTTTGGGAAGTCTGACGCCTTCAGGAAAGCCTCAGGGATATTTGGTCTTCTCAAAGTAGGCCGCGCTTCATTGTACTTCTCACATGATGCAAATTAAAACATCTTTTTGTTTCCCAAATTGGATTATTAAAAGCTGTAACATTTAAATTGGGTTTGAAATGATTATGTTTTACCATATTATATTTTTTAAATAATAGTAATTGTAAAATGTAACACACAGTGTGCACAGTGGTTCATTGTGCAAAGGTTAAATTGTAAAAGAATAATTATATTAGGTTTATAAAGTGCTTCATTTCACACATGTATCTTGTTGTGTGTGTCACTTGTCTTGTCCTTCAGGATAAAAACGATGTTGATGTGGAGAAAATGAAAAGCACTCTCATTTTGTGTTATGGATATGTTGCGTTGCACGCTCCAGAAGATCAGCTCCTCACTCGCATAGACAGTGACATTCTCCAGAACATCTCCAAGAACTTCAACACCAAGGTAAAACATATTGTAACGCCATTATATATTTTGTGGTTTAAAAGTATTATTGTGGTCCAAAAATACAGCAGTATTACTGTAGTGTTAGTGAGATTTTGTAGACAACGGTATTCTAAACTAGTATTTCTAAATTCCAAAATGTTATTTATTTATAAGTTAAATGTATAGTTTTGTGGCTTTTTGTTTCATAGCCACATGTTAGTGTACTCCAAAATGTTGACAAAAGTAACTTCTAGCTGATTTTTCTGGGAAAATGGTCCAGAAATATTGATGACTCAACTTGCGTTTGCATTGGATGCTTGGTGGAGGTTTTTGGATAAATTGAAATTTTCATGCCTCTGTAGTTCTATTATGTTAGATGAACAGCTCATTTATTTGATCAGAATTAATACATTAATCATTTCTCATTGTTTGTTACAGCAGTGAGGCGCAAAACTGAAAAATGTGTTGCTGCTGTGACTGTGAGGTGTTTTGCTAAACAAGTCCTCTGAAAGTCCTAGTATATTGTTGACAAGATTCAGTTGGTTGCTTTTGAGGCTGCAGTTATGACAGTTTGATCTAAATTCTTTCTAATGACAAGGATCGTTAATTCTCTTTGAGTGCTGAATCATACCTCATCAATAATCATAATGTAATTGTGCAATTTCAAATAATTTCACTGTTAGGGAACCATGTAACTCATTTTGTTTTAATGTTCTACAGTACAATTTGAATATCAAAGTTGAGTTCATCTTGGTCTTTGTTGGGATTTGAGGAGAATTTAGCTTTTCTTCACTAAGTTCACTAAACCGAGATGTTATATATACAACAGACTAAAGGCATTTATTAGATTTATATCTCCGTGTACAAACAGTATCTCAAGGGTCACATAATTCATCATTCTTATACAGTAATCCATTCTGTTGTTAAATAATATGGATTGTCTTTAATGTTTGTGAATTACATTGGATCATTACTTTTATTGTTGTACAGGTTCTGGGAATTAAAGTAGAGACCAAGGTACCGTGAAGGGAAGCGATCACAAGAGCTTCTCTCACCTCTGACCTTTAAACTTTAACTCACTTTCTCTTCAGTCTTGATGCTGCAATCAAAACCTTTACAGTATAACCTTTTGAGCTTCTCAAAAAAAGTGCATAAACCTCTCCGCTATCTCTTTATGACCCTGAGACGGATTTTAAAAAGCATTTATAAGCTTCCTATTTAGTCTGGATCTTTTAAAAGGTCTATTGATTTATTAAGTTTAGACATGTTTAAGTTCAGTGAGTTTAAAATAAAGATGGCATTTTAAACTCGCTTTACACTACACTTGTAAGTAAAAGTAAATTGTTCTTTTGAGAAGGTCAAAAAGTGCTCACTAACCTGATAACCTTTGTCTTACTAGAGCATCACAGTGTCTAGATACTTGGTTTTCTGGCTTTTGTGGATTTTAGGTGGCTTGATTCAACTCTTTTTCTATTGAATCACAATTATATTGTCATAGATTGTGATTTTCTTCTCTTATAGCACTGTCAAACATGTAAATTAATTTATAATGAGCATGCTGAGTACAGCTGTGACCAGGAAATACTTTCCTAATTCCAGGTCTTGATTTGCCTGTGCTGTTTGATTGGCACATGCACTGTTACATATAGCATAGTTTGAGTGTGTGTTTACATCTCTTTCTGTGTGTTTGTGTGTATATGGGCACTTCATAGGACCTGACTATGAAGCTCAGTCTCATTCATAGTGTCGGACTCATTGCCAAGGCCGTCAGCCAAAGTGTTCGTAAACAGGGCTTCCTGTTCTCCCGCAAACAAGAGCTGATGGGCGTTATGATGGTGAGAGGTTTGATTTGAATATCATTCAGTTTTTAATACAGTATACAGTATATGTATGCATGTTTCTATGTATGTATGTTTTCAATGTAAGAAAGGTTATAAACCAGTTTCCATTGGCCAAAATCTAGGAGATAAATATGACATCATGTGATATGAAATGAAGTTTTTTTTTTTTTTTGTAAATCTCAGATCAGTTTCAGAATGATACGCTTTGACATTTATGTCTTTTATTAACCTGCAGGATTTCATAAAAGCAGAACCAACAGATGTCATGCGGACCCCTGTTCGCCATCTTGTTTTGACCACATGTGCCAACCTTATGTATCCTACCATTTTAAATATTTATTTTGTTCATCTGTGCTTCTGCATTCATTCATTTTTAAAAGATTGGTCTTTGTAAACATATGCTAAACTGACATCTTTGACCATTGTGATGCAGTGCCACAATCTATTAAGAACTTGACTCAAGCCTTCAGAAACTTAGATCCTCCTTTAACAGAAAATGAAAACTTTGACTTGTTAAAAACATGTTTGAATGGAGTTTATGGGCTTCCTACTGTGGACACTCCAGACAAGGCTAAAGATGAAGAAGCCCTGGATCCACAGCAAAGAGAGGTCAGAATAAAATATGCATGTATTTACACATACCTGGGAACATGACTACTCTCTCCTGTATGCTTTAAACATGAAGAATATTTTTCACTGCAATGCTTTTTTCCTCAGATCTTATATTCAGATACTTTTAATGCTCTTCATGAATTGTTGAGGAATTTGTTAGCCAGAGACTTGAGTCCTGATGGTCTGCAGTCTGTATTCAAGGTAAAGGAGAAACTATAAAAATGTCTTGCCATTTTGTAGTCCCTTTGTCTGAGCCCCATTTGTTGAGTGCTTGTGCATTTTCCAGCATATAGAGAGCTGGCTGAGCTCAGGACAAGACCATGAGCGGGAGAGGGCAGTAAAGACCACAGCAGAGTTACTGCAGTTCTACTTGGACAATCTCAGTGTGAAGGTAAGGAACAGCATTGACTTATACATTATTATATTGACACAGTATATGTGTGTGTGAATGTATATTACCTACACATCTGTAAGATCCATAATGCAGTAATTAGTGATAGTCTTTGAATTTCTAATGTTTCGTTTAAAAGGTTGTGTGTTACAATGTTGAGTTACTCATATTATTATTATTATTATTTTAATTTTAAGCATCTCTAAAATCCCCAACATGCTCAAACATATTACAGCAATTTTTACAATACTTGTGCAACCAACATGGGAGAGAAATAGGGTTTTGTTTGTATACAAGTAATAAATAGAATAAATAGTTAAATAAATAGAAAAGTAATTTGATTATGCTATAATTAAAATATATAGATATTATAGATTACAGATATGTAGTTATGTTAAGTAATTGTTAAAGTAATTCTTTGTAGTAATTTAGAAATTGTAATGTAAATTTAGCAATTAAAGTGTGTGAAAAAAGTCTTCTGGTTATTTGTAAATTGTTACACCAAAACAATCGGCCTAGACAAATTTCGGTAACACTTTATTTTAAGGTGTCCTTGTTACACATGTTACATGTACTTACTATTATAATAACAATTAATTATGCATAATTACATGCAAGTAACCCTAATCCTAACCCTAACCATATAGTAAGTACATGTAGTTAATTAATATTACTCAGCACTTAAATGTATAATTACTCTGTAACAAGGACACCTTAAAATAAAGTGTAACCCAAATTTCTTACATCCTTTAGATACAAAGCATTCACTTTCAGCACCTATTATTTTTTTATTTTACTCTGCACAAACTGGAATGTTAAGTAGGATCATTTATTTTGCTCTTCCTTAAAGATGTTTTGGTTTCCTCAAGGCACTGTTTAATGAAATATGTGCTTTGGGAAACAAATGTAGTTTGTTTTTATTGGATCTCAAGCTCAGTGCTAATGAATCTTTCTCTTTCATTCTCTCTCTGTCTAGAATCTGGTGACATTCCATAATTTGGGAGCTCTTGTGGGGCGTCTGGCCCCACGGTGCACAGACCCAAACCCTGAGGTGCGACGGGCAGCCATAGACTGCATCTATAGACTAATGTACATTCAGCTGCGCTATGAAGGTACTGACTGTTTTTTTTATAGCACAACTCGGTTTGAGCTTCAATATGAACTTGTTTACTGTGTTATGTTATGCTGAAATGCTTAGCAAAGTATCTTGCCTCTTTAATTTTCCTGACAGGCTTTTCACTGGACTACAAGGATGATTCAGTTGAGGGCCTGTTAGATGTTCGTGAGAAGCTAAGCAATCCTGACCATTCAGTCTTGTATAAAACATGCTCTGAGCTGACTAAGGTTAATTGTCCTGATGTAAAATACTGATACTTCCAAAAAAACTTGAAACTGACTCTCTTTCTCCCTCTGCACTCCCTGTGTCTTGTGTTTTAGATCATCAGTAAGCGTTTGCCCCAGCAGCAGTTGAGTACCCTGTTGTTTATGCTATTTGATGGTTTGGTGGACTCTCAGTCCAACTGTTCCAGAGCATCCAGCGTGATCCTCAACACCTTGCTGAAGAACAGAGGTGCTGGCCTGCAGGATCTGGTACATTGCACTTTCATCAGATTCTGGGAAACAAATCGATCTTTATAGACCAGTGAACTGAGATAATGTTATCTCTTGTATCTATCATCTTTTTTATTTCAGTGAACTGGTTTGTTTGGACAGTTTATGTAAATAAACTACCCACAGATTAAATTGATTTTTTTTTCTACAAAATATATACTCAATACTGCTACAAGTTTTTGGATTCCATAACAGTATTGAAAAAGTGGTTCATATACTACTGTTCAAATGTTTGGGTCATAAAGATTTTTTATGTTTTTTTAAGTAGTCTCACCAAGGCTGCATTTATTTGATAGAAAATACAGTAAAAATAGTATTATTGTGAATAATTTTTTAGATTTTAAAAGAACTTTTTAATATGTGTGAGCTTTTTCATCACAAGAATAAATGAAATTTAATTTAAATATTATATATATATATATATATATATATATATATATATACACAGACACACTCACACACATTTTAATTTTTGTTATGAAAAAGCTGAATTTTGCTGATTTGGTGCTCAACAAAGATTTATGATGATTATCATTGTTGACAGTGTTGAAAACAGTTGCTTAATATTTTTGTGGAAAACGTTTTCCAGTATTCTTTGAAGAACCGTACTTAGTTGAAATCGAATATTTTGTAACAATGTAAAACACTTTATCCTTGCTGAATAAAAGTATTAGTTTGTTCTTTGACTCCAAGCATCTGCAATTTATGTCATTATTCACTGATAATCTAACTCTTAAGCTGATTCGTTAATGAATCATTCAGACTGGTTTTGTGAACCAGATCAACTAATTGAAGAGACAATTCATTGTCGAATTGAGTATCACTTCTATGATGACCAAAGCAAGAAGCACTAGAGTGGATTTTTAGTGAATAAAGACTTAAATGTCAGTCCGTAATTTAACTACTAGTAGCTTGAAGCTTAGAAAACTGGTTTAAAAGTAGTTTCTCCAACATTCCCCAAATACCTCACATGTGCACAAGTGTTCTCTTCATGCTCCTGTTTTCATGTTCAGTTAAATTGTAATTATTTTCTATCTTGTCAGTTTTCATTTCTTTTGTCTTGACTGTTTGTCAGGTGCCAGAGATGCTGGAGGTGTTGCACAACCGGCTGCAGGTGATTGGTGAAGAGCAGGTGAAGGTAGCCATCGGTCAGTCCATCCTCATCCTCGCTACACAGCATCTGCAGACAGTGGTCAACACACTCGTTGCCTACCCACTACCATACGACAGGTAATTACTGTTTGTGTTGTTTATGTGCATAGCATTCATTGCCTGTCGTGTGCTCCGTGATGGTCAAGCATAATAATGATGATGTTTGTGTCATTGTGTGTTTTCTCCAGCTGGAGCTGTGAGATGTGGATGGCTCTAGGAGCAGACAGCACTCTCGCCCTGCAAATCATGGAGATGATTATCGAGAAGCTGAATGTTATGGTTCCCTATGTAGATAAGAAAGAGTCTATGTTAAGACCCGGTTTGACCAAAGTTGCCACAAGCCAACCACTGGCTGTAAGTATTAATATCTGTAGGATTTATATTATTTGGCTTTTGAAACTCCTAACTAGGCACAATGTGTCAGTTATGCAGCGTCAAATAATTTTTCTGTCTTCAATGAAGGAGAAATGCTGCATGAAGCACAACAAATAGCACCAAATTTAAAACAGAATGCTTAAAATGCAGCTTTGAGAAGCAGGATTTAGAGATTTGACTGCGAGCGGTACTTTCTGTTACAACACATCAAAAATGGAAAAGTCTTGACATGCGATTCCATTGACTCTCACAGCTTGTTAAAACATATGCTAGTGAAAACAGTTCATTGCTATATTCTTTACTGTTACATTAGTTAGGAAATGGCTTTAAACTTTTAAACCTTTTTTTCTTCCATGTATTTATTCAATGGCTTACTCTACTGTTCAAAATGTTGGGCTCAGTAAAGTTTTTGAAAGAAATCTCTTATGCTCACCAAGACTACATTTATTTGATCAAAAATACATTAAAGCAGTAATATTGTGCAATACTATTATTTCAATTACAATAACGGTTTTCTATTTTGATATATTTAATAATAGTAGGGATTTGTTTTTTTTTTATGCAATGATTTCTAGATGACCTGTGCCCTGCGTGAGATGATGCTGAATGGCCAGTCAGCTGACGCTGTGGCATATGTGTTTCCAAAGCTCTTCAGCTCTCTACTGGTGCGTTTGGGCTCCAGTGTGGGAGTTCAGCTACCTAAAGATCTCAACAGCAACAGCATCATTTCAGACCGCAAAACAACCAACAAAATTAATGTGATCAATTTTGATGTGTGCGGGTGAGTGGCATAAATATGGGATTCAGAATTTAGATATCTCTAACAGTTTTTTTTGTGATTGTGTTTTTTTTGTTTGTTAATTAATTATTAATTTTCTGCCTGTGTGCTTATTAGCTGTTAGCTTTGCAACATACTTTCAAATCGATCACTTATAAAGACGGATGGTGAATTTGAAAGTAGCTGCTCTTGCAGACATCACTAAGCTCAGAGTTAATAAGACATCTGTGTTTCTCTTTGCTGTGTGTTCAGGGTGGCAGTGGAGGCCCTGCGGATCCTGCTGGGTCGAGCTCAGCTGGACGCTGTCGTGAAACCATTAGATCAGGAGGGAGCTTGGGACAAGATGAAGGACCCGCAGCAGCACACAACAGGAGTCACTCTGCTCTCCAGGTACACACACCTGTCCTCCGTCATACCCCAGTCCTCTTGGACTGTTTGTTGTTTGCAAACTTTTCTACTTTGTTCTACTATGTTAAAGGAGATCTGTATGACCGTATACTTGTTCTCGAAGACACATGTTGTTGTTGTTTTGGTTTTTTTTACAATATTTTGTGAGCGCCACACGTCAATTTCAAGCTTCTGTAAACGTGCATGGTCTCATGCCGTGTGTTCATGGAAATTGTTAAGTTCTGACCTATAAAAGTAAGAGTTTGGAGCTAACATGCTGCTTTCTATCCCACTGTGGTAAGATTAAGTGTGAGCTTCTACAATACTTCATTTTGAAGAAGCTGTTCTTTCTATCAGAGCAATGGCAAAGCATGCTGGTCCAAGACTCCCTGCAATTGTGGAAGGTCTGTGTCCTTCTCTCTGTAATATTTATGAGTGCCAGAGGATCACAGTCACAGCATTCTTCTCTGAGGTGAGAACATTTTATTTTGTTGTGTGATTTTAGTTATCTTAGTTCAGAATTTAGTAACAATGAATTGCTAAAGACAAATTTTTGTTTTACAAGAGCACAGATTGTTCACTGTGTTTTTTTTTTTTTTTTTTAAATAAGAGTGTAATTGTTCAAATTTCTCATGGTTCGATTTGTACTACCGTTCAAAAGTTTGGGGTCAGCATGATTTTTTATTTATTTAAATAAAATTAATATTTCAGTTTAGCAAGGATCCAATAAATTGCAAATATCAACCCGTTTTGCTATTTATTGAACACATTTCTCATGAAAAAAATAATGATAATAATAATAAGCTTCATTTAATTGAATTTCAAGATTATAATAATGACAAGTAGGGATGCCCCAAAATGAAAATTCTGGGCTAAAACCAAAACTGAAAATTCTGGATGCACTTGGCCGAAAACCGAAAATGCTTTGTAATAATTATTTATTATTTTATTAAATAATATAAAGTAATTTTTTAAAACTTTTTAATTTAACAATTTTAATGATACTGAATTTAAAAAACACAAGACAAGAAAATAAACACACTTTTATTGAAAGATAAAATATCAATATGCGCGGCATATATTTTTAGTTGTTTTTCTCTATGGGCCAAAAACAGAAAATGCCATATTCGGCCGATAATTTTTGGCGGCCAAAATTTCGGTGCATCCCTAATGACAAGGCAAGCTTATTTTGCAATTGATAACCAAAAACTTTGACATGTTGTTGTATCTTCACCCCTTATACAGTAAATCCAATACAACTGAATTCAACACTACTGAGTATATGTTATATTAATATATATTAATTATTTCTGAGACGTTGTTAGATCATAAATGAACCATGCAACTGCAATGTACCAAACTGGGGGTGGTGAACCAGACAGGTCTTTTTTTTTTTATTTAACAGGAGCCTTTTCACCTTTATTTGAATGTGTACTAATAGCTGTTATAAATTAGACGTCAAGATTTATTTGTTTATTCCTTCAAGCTGCTGAACCATCATGTAGTGACTGAACTGATGATTTTGGACATGTTGATGAACAACATGATGGAAAGAATTACTGACACCTGCGGTACGGTTCGCATGCTGGCGGTCCGAGGCCTGGGGAACATTGCTGTGGGCTCACCTGAAAAGGTATAGACGCTCTGCTTGACATCTGAAAACACTCATTGGATGAAGAGTCTAATTGATTTCTTGGGCAGTGATTCTTGGCAACAGTGTGACACACACATGGCAGCTTGTTTATGCAGCAATCAGTAAGGACGTTTGCAGAAGTTTTCTGTATTCTGAAATGCTGCCTAACAACTGCTGCCTAAATGTTCCCCATGTTGTTTTCTTAAGATGCCCTGCTCTTGTTCTGCTCTATTATTATTCTTTTCTTTGCACTTTATGTCTTCTCTCTATAGTCGAGTGAAGTTTTGTTATTACATTCAACAGCAGTGTAACAAAAGCAGTCAGTTCAGTGTGTAATTATATGTTGCTATATGTTAATCTCACTGCCTCTGTTCCCATTCAGGTGAATAAATATGCAAAGGAGCTTTTAGCAGCCATGAGTTCAGGTATGGAAGAAAAGGACGATCCAGGGAAACTCATCACACTGGAGGCCATGTCTGGAATGTCCAAAATATTGCTTTACCTGGACCAAAAGAACGTCCACCTGCTTGTGGTTTACATCTTCATGAAGATTAAACCATTTCTGGAGAATGTGAGTGTCTTGAGAGAAGACACAGAATATTTAAATCACAATTGACCCTTTGCCGGGAGTTTGATTGACAGGCGATCTGACCAATCATAACACCGAATCTGCCATTTTGTCTGACAAACAAACCAGACAGGAGAGTAGATTAACGTTGGTGGACTTGAACTTGAAAAATTGTGTGTATTGACATCTTTCTGCAGTTGAAACAAAAGATAGCATTTGATTTTCATTCATGTTTATTTCGTGCTATTAAACTAGTAAAGAGGAAGAGATGATCGGTTCACGAGCCGCTTAAACTGAATGTGTCACGACTCACGACACATTAAAGAGCCAAAAAACGGTATTTATTGTTTGAATTTCTTTAACAAATGACCAGATTTAAAAGCTGACAGTGTCCTCTTTGCTCTGTGATTGTATTTTTCACTGCGTGAGAACAGATGTGTGCTGTGATATCGCCATGGCTTGTCGGACGTAGCAACAGTAATGAAGCGGGGCGGGTCTTTGCGAAGGGTCAATTGTGTAGCTACAATTTCCACAGAGTACTATTTATGCTGCTACTTTAAGATAATCTCAGTTTGATTACTGATAAAACAGGTTTATTTGTATCACATTATTTTTTTAAAGCATAAAAAGACACAAATCTTATGTTTTATTAGTAGCTAATTGTTATGTTATGTAAAACAATTACCAAAAACATTTTATGTGTGTTCTACATTTGGAACCCTTTATACAGCATAACGGGAGGACATAAATAATTAAATAAATAAATTATTAATAAAAATACATTTTTAAATTTGAAAGTAAAATCTAGTTTTCCATTAATAATTTAACTCATAAATATTTAAATGATTTAAACAAAAATAAAATGAAACAAAAAATAACGTGGGGCTGTCTGAGATCTTTGCATGTTAACACATGTTGTGTTGAATGCATACCATTTGCCCATTCTGGCATAGTTTTGTAATATATATTTTTTTTTTTCAAATGTAATAAATTTTTGTCTGTTTAATTTTTATGTGTATTACAGCTTTGAACTGTACATGTATGTAGAGACATCCCTAATGTTAGTAATAGGGTAGTAAAAGTTTCAAACAAAAAATGAAATGGAAATGTATAATATTTAGTTTGACCTCCTGAAGCTGACAGTCAACACACTAAAGGGTTAAACACCTACATTCACGTATGATTTGAGAAAATTGAGATGTTTTAGGCCCAATTGCATTCTATTAGTAAAAATAGTGTCTTTTTTTTGGTAAATAGAGGCTATTAGAGAACAGTGTTTTAGCAAGCATGGGGTTTTTGTTGTTGTATGGCTTTACTCAAAGATCCATTGTTATGTTCTGTCAGGAGAACGATGAGATCCGATGTGCTTCCATTATGCTCCTGGGGAACCTGTCGAAGTTCGGCTCGGGTGAGCCCGTCTTTAAAGACCAGATCCACAATGTTCTGGTCAGCTTGCTGTTGCATCTCAGTGATCCCAACCCTCAAGTGGTCAAGGTCAGAGTTTAGTCCACACACACTCCTACAAAGATTGATTTTGTTGTAATGGCTATAAATATTGAAAATTTGTTACAACGTTGATGCAAAAAGTAGAGTCTTTCTAGAGTAATTATAATATGAGGATATTTTTAAGTCCAAAAGCATGATGTCTGCTTGTGTGTGAGTTTAGTATATGCCTCTTTGTTCCCATAGGCATGCAAGTACTCCATGCGCATATGTGCTCCAATCGTAGGTTCAGAACAGATCTCTGCCATGTTCCAGAATCATCTTCTTGAGGAGAAGGGTCTGCATTATGGAGAGTTCATTAATGACCTCACTAAATACCTAGTACGGCAAGAGCCAAATATTTCTTTATTATAAGAACACGTGTAGAATAACCGACTCGGTGTGTTTATGTGTTGACAGATTCCTTTTTATAAAGAATGTTGTTATAACTGCTCTGTCACATTTGTATGGACTTTTTAATACTCAATGTTTTTTCTGTTAATGAAATGGACAAACAGATGATTTTTTTTTTTTTTACTAATTGAATAGTTCACCCAAAAATGAAATGCTGATTTCTCATGAACTATGATCTGTTTGATTAAGCTAAAGAGGGAAAAAAAAGTCATAATGTGTTTTCTCAAAGATCCAGGATTTTCCAGGCATGCTGAACTTCTACCACATCACAGTCATTCAGTTCTTCAAGAGTAACTGGGCTGAGATCAGAGCCAGTGCTGCCATGTTTATTGGTAACAATAATTATTTATTTATTTATTTTTGGTTCAGTATTTAGTATTGCAAATATTTGTGCTTCACTGAATGGTTGTTTTTTTATACAGTATTTAAAAAAAATCTAGTATTTATGTTTTTTTCCCCTACTATTATTTTGTGTTGGTTTTGTAACCGTTTGTGTGTGTGTGTGTGTGTGTGTGAATGTTTAGGGTTTTTGCTGGGGAACCTTCATGATGAGCATTTCTCCCATATGAACATGGGGTCAGTGACCAAAGGTAGGTACCACAGTTCTATAATAATATCTGCAGTCAAGAGATATTTAAAGAAGGACAGCACATCATTGTTATGTTGCTACGTTTGCTGTTTCGTGGCACCTAAGGAATCTATTATTTTTGCTTCTATTTTAATGGCGATTTTGTCTGGTAAAATGCAGTGTAGAATATATTGCTGTTGTAATTCTAACACATAAATGCGCTATGCATTTGTTTGGTTATAAACTGACTTGTATGTTTAATCTGTTTACTTTGATTCATGGACAAACTAAAAGACTGGTTTTTCTTTCCTCATGTCCTTTTTTCTCTCTTCAGGTCTGGTGATGCTGCTGCAGGATCCAGATCCTCTCGTGCGAGTGAAAGCCGCTGAAGCCATGGGTCATTTTCACTGACGTTACCTCCACTCTATAACCAATCAGATTAGTCTTTGATTTTTGTTGCTTTGAATTGTTGTGTTATAATAAGCCTTGAAAGGTTTTTATTATTGACCAAAGACTGTGCACTAATTCTGAATGAAAGGAGAAGAATAAAATGGAGAATTTATTGACGTTACAGCACTTTTAAGTTTCACCAGTGGCGCTTTTTAATGTGAGATATGTACCTGTAAGCCCTTTAAAAATTAGACTTACAAAATTGTACGCAAGTACACTGATATTGCTGATATTACTTGCTTGACCATTCCTGTAGCGTATGCATATCATCACTTTAAATCATTCAATCATTAAAATGTATGTAGGATGAATCAATAGATTTTAAACCAAAACCAAAAAGGTTATTCTGGTAATTAAATCAAATGTTGTGCTCCGTTAGAATTTAATCCCATAAAATCAGACCGTTGAGTCATATTGACCACCATAAACCTTCAGCAATAAATCACCCTAATAGGGATGTGCATTAGCATTAACCGCAACTGTAATCTCCGGTTCTGAAATCACAATCAAAATTGATATTTAAATAAGCATTTGTAGTGTTTTTGCTGTGACGTCTGTGGCTCTGAATGTGTCTCATGCACTAGTGGAGCAAACACAATTGTGCTTCCTTCTCGACCAAGTCATAAAAGTAGACAAAAACTGTGCCAAAACATAGATTTGTAAAGAATAAATTGTATTAGAGTAGATGTTTAAAGATTTCTGACATGTTTCATACTCATTTTGTGAAGCGTCTGTGTAGCTGAAACACCAGTGCCGGCCTTTCTATGGCACTTGTCTTGTTCCGTTTTGTAAATTGTACGTTAATTCAAAAGTGTGGCCACTGTTTCAGAGTTTGAGCATGAAGAGTGTTGACATAAGTCTCATCTTAATAAACAGGACAAAAGTGATGATGGTTTGGTAAATCAACTACTTTTACAAATTTATATATATAATACTAGTAATATAATATAATAATAGTATATAATACTATGCTGTGTCCTGTACAGTAGAAGTGGTTAAACGTACTATATAGAAATAAATCGCAATCAGAGAATTCCGATTCTCTATGAGATACTACGTAAACACAAAGTCGTAAATTAAAATGGAATTCATGAAGTGGGTCTATTTCAGTGTAAATGACCTAATAATGTCTTCATTCTTCCAGCTAATTAATATTTAATGAATATTGGCATTAAAGAATTAAGCAACAAAACCTTTGTAAACTGCATTGGTGTGACTCTCAGTGAGAAATAGTAAAATATTATATTTTGTCTTAGTATATACACTACTGTTCAAAGGTTTGGGGTCATCAAGTCGTATTTATTTATTTATTTTAAAGAAATTAACACTTTTATTCAACAGGGACGCATTCAATCGATCAAAAGTGACAAAGATGTTTATAATGTTACAAAAGATTTGTATTTCAAATAAACGCTGTTCTTTTGATCTACCATTTCATAAAAAAAATCCTTAAAAAATATATCACGGTTTCCACAAAAATATTAAGCAGCACAACTGTTTTCAACATTGATAATAGTAAGAAATGTTTCTTGAGCATCAAATCAGCATCGAAGAATGATGTGACACTGAAGACTGGAGTAATGACTGATGAAAATAAGTTCATTGCAATAGAAAATAGTAATTTAAAATTCTAAAAATATTTCACAATATAACTTCTTTTACTGTTTTTTTTTTTTTAATCAAATAAATGCAGCATCTCAAGAATAAGAGACTTATCAAAAACATTAACAAATCTTTCTGACCCTAAACGTTTGAATGGTATAGGCCTATCTATAAATTGTTTTCTGCAAAACTGTGGATCCAGTTTGGCGTTATGAAGAAGAACTGAAGCTCTGGGTGCAGAGAGTAAAAAAAAAAAAATTTACAAGTCCTCTGTTGCTCAGAGTGTTGAATATGTATTAGCACAAGTCAGTCAAATTAAAGTGTTTACTAAGGACACAGACCATTAATCTAAACACTTTAGAATTGAGCAATTAGTGGCAGTTATTCCATTTGGTCAGGAACCCAGTGTTGTAATGATATTGGAATTCATTCCTGGATAAGTCACAGAAAGATTGTGTTCGTGTCGGGGATGGATTTCAGAGCAATCAAGATGCCACTGAAAGTTTCTGCTGGGTGATCATAGTATCGGGCGTCGTGTCATGTTTGCATCACATTAACTTGTTTTTGTATGTCTTTTGTTTCCTTTTTAGACAAAATTTTTTGTATCATGTAAAAGAGCTGATCTCTGGATGATGGAGATGAGAATATGTACTAATGAGTCATTAAAGTTATCATACATGACAACCCGGGAACTGTCATGTTGTTTTAATTGATGAGTTCTGAAAATGTTCTAGAAAATCCAACTAAAATACAATTTCCATATTAAATATTAAATTATGTCCTTAATATTTTTATTGTTCGATAATCGTATTAAAACCATATGGTATTCTTTAAATAAAATTGTATTTATTTATTTACATAAAAGTATCATGACATTAGCATCTGATACCATCCTGTTATGAATGATCTCACAACAGCACTTTCCTGTACTGTGGAACAAACTGTGTATTTCACTTCCAGAGGTAGCCACAAGAGGCCTCCACAATGTGTGTTAAAAGAAGCCCCTTGACACACTTCCAGCACAAAAAGCTGACTAACAACATAAATGACCGTTCTAACTGAATGAGATTGCTCATCCAACAATAATTCTACTGGACCAAAAGGTCAAAGTTACCTTGATTAGATTCTGATTTTCAAAATCACATTACATTTGCAGGCAAATAGAAAGGCCTTTTAATCTTTAATAAAGGTGTTTGAAAGATTAGAGGCAGGACTACATGAGATTGTGACTGTGGACACGTGGTGTGTACCTGAGGGTAATTTTCTTTGTTGGATGCGCTGGCCGTCCTTCTCCCTAATCAAGCTGATCTTGCCTTTAGGCTCACGTCTATTGACTCTCTCCACCTATTCTGCCGTGTGTGTGTGTGTGTGAGAGAGAGAGAAAGAACTGGAGCACATGGGATATATTAACTTTTAAAGTGTCCTCTGCTCCATCATCTTATGTGTCTGATGATTCAGGTTGTGAATAACTCTCTTCAGTTGCTTTCATCATAGCAATTTTTATGACAGGGCCTTCTGCATTAAAAACAAACTGAAACATCAGAAAACTCCTCAAGGCTTCATTTAAAACTGCGAGAGGAGCCAAGTTCTGATGTTAGGGTGATATAATCAGTACATGCTGTACTGTATTCTTGCAGTTTACCTGCAGAACTGATCTTGACACTGCACAATATATGTAATATTTAATAATATAATTTATCAATGGCTCAGAGCTCTTGAGTGCACCCGATTCCGGCCTTATAAATAGTAATCTTCTGAAATTTATTGTACCCACAGAGCAAAAATGAGAGTACATGCTGTTTATTTACTTTTTATCGACCCTATTTTCAGAATCATTTTCCAAATGTTATTTTCTGTCAGTATTACTTTACAGAACCCAGATTGTTTATTCCATACAAACGCTCCGGTTTCTGCACCGTAATGATTTCTGCACACTTTCAAGGGAAAGTTTCTATCTCCCTCTCATTCCCTCTCTCTATCCATCCTTCTGGCTCTCCCTCACCCTTTCTCTGAAATTACACTCATTCATTCCCCTGTGTCAGAGCAGGAGAGAGAGACAGCCAGTGCGTATCTGCAGTTGACCTGGCTCTCTGAGAACATATGGATCTAATCTAAGACTCGATTGCTTGGCTCACATGTGATAGTGCCCATCAATTCATACCCTGTGATGCAATGGGAGAAAATCCTTCCAGAGTTCTGAGGGTATTATATTTCAGTGCAGATGATGCCGGAGCAGACCAGGGCAAAATAGATTGTGTCATGGAAATCATAGATGTTAAAAATTTTAGCTGCTGCTTTTTCATGAAATATCGCCTTGGAGTTTAGTTAAACATTTTGTTTAAACAGTGTAACCCACAGTAAGTAAAGTTGTATTTCTTGACTTGATCCAGGCCTGTTGCTTAAATTCACAACCCCAGACCCAATATCTTTTTCTTAACAGAAGCTTTAAAGGCAGGGTATACGATTTTTCAAAAACACTTTAGAAAACTGATTCGGGCCGAATGGCAAAACAAACTTGTAGCCAATCAGCAAAAAGGGGCGTGTCTACTCGTGATGTGGAGGAGAGAGCTTTCAGTGCATGGGACGGACATTAGCCGAGCCGAGCGACAGAAAGATAGAGATATGGCGGACAAAAAACAAAAGTGGAAAACGTCTGCGGAACGATAAGGCAAGAAGTAGGACCCGTGTAAATATCGGATCAGCTTTCCAGCGCTGGAGAGAACTCAAGGAGCGGAGGCCTGCGATCGGACGTCGAGGTTGCTTTGTTTCTTCTCAATAGGTGAGTAACACTGTGTCTACAACAGCTAAAGTCTGCCTACACTGGACGCGATCAAACGACCGTTGAAAACCATTTGAAATTTGTGTCAGCACGTCATAAATAAAACCCGGCAGCAGTTTCCTTGCCGCGCCGCTCACGTCCGTAGACATGGTGTAACATTGGTTTTGCTTTGTTTCACAGAACTAATCTTTGCCTGGGTTGCGTACGTATATGTGGGGCGGAGCTATCAAAATAGGGGCAAGACCCTTTTGGGGTAGGGGCGTGTTTGTTTTGGTGATTTCAAATATCAACATTGGCTACCAGAAATCGCTTACTCTGCCTTTAAGATGATATACAGGTAACATTATAAAATCAATTCCACTTAGATCAATATTTCATGTCCGTGAGTGAGTGAGTAGATGCTCTGCGTCTGGGTTTGTTTTGCAATAATCACCTATCATGTATGGTGATTGCATAGATGCATGTATCATAACATATTTTATTAATATATGTACTACACACATTATTTTAGGCAACGCTCAGTTTTATAGAAAGTTTACAAAACTGTAGATATAAAACTCTCTATCTAGCAAGACTCTTTGGCCAACACTATTAAAAATAAATGTTCCAGAGGGGTTTTTTTCTCTGCGATACAATAGAAAAAAACATTTAGTGTTCCCCTAAGCTTTCAGTGAACAGATTTTAAAAGAACTTTTTGAAAGAAGAATTTTTTTTTTAGTGTGAAGAACATTTTAATAATAATCTGAAGAAACGTTTTCTATCTGAAGTTTCCATAGATATTAAAGGTTCTTCATGGAGCCACAGGTGCCAATAATGAAACTTTATTTTTAAGAGTGAAGAAAAGACCGGGGTAATGGCTTGACTGGATCTTTTTGAGGCAGTTTTGCATTTTAATAAACCTGATCCATATATCCTGGGCATTATTTGGTTGGTAATGCTTTTTTTAAAAAAAAGAGGAATCACTACTGTTAATAGAGCCTTAATTAACCAGAAATCTCTCTCTCCTTTAAACTAATTAAACAACATTTGATCAAAAGGACTCTTAAATTGTTTTCAGTAGTTGGAGAGGACAAACATCCTTCAGGGAGAGAGGAGAATTATTTTGTCAAGAGGACATTCAGAGAATTACTCTGCCTCTCCAAATTAAACGTCTGGTTGAGCCTCTCAGAATCAATTTAAAGTGTCGCTCTGGTAGAGGACAAGCTACCTTTGCGTGTTAATAACTGTCAATTAATGAATTCAACTCTCAGATGGTTAAACTCATCACAGCTCTGCTCCGTTGTCTAATATTAATGCTAATGATGTCAAGATCTTCTGAGGGCAAACTTTAAACATGTTGAAATTACTCATAATGGTTCAGAAATATGTGTCTAAGGAGTGGACATCCAGTTTGGAG
The DNA here is from genome assembly GCF_001515625.1 of Sinocyclocheilus rhinocerous. Taxonomy (NCBI): domain Eukaryota; kingdom Metazoa; phylum Chordata; class Actinopteri; order Cypriniformes; family Cyprinidae; genus Sinocyclocheilus; species Sinocyclocheilus rhinocerous. The sequence goes on along the minus strand of NW_015660014.1, from coordinate 140,322 downwards.
ACTAAGAGGTGATAATTGCATGCTGCTGTAATGTCAGCATGTTGTGATTCTGACCCAGGATCACAGAGAAAAGTTAGCCTCCGTTTGGGTCAACAACGAGGCATTTGGAGAGACTGAGAGAGAGAGAGATTAGCCTGGCATTCCTGGACAAATTACAGATTCAGAGACAGAAAGAGACCTGCGTCAAAAACCTGCTTCTTATTAAATTCAGTCAGTCGTTATTAGCTCTTTTAGGCCACTGAAAATTGTACATTAATTGATCTTGTACATACAGTTTTATTCCTTGTGAACTTGATCGCTTGGTTTTCCATCATGTATTCTACATTGTTGTTGCAAATTCTGTAGATTTTTCATCATCAGAATTGCTTAGAATGTCATGTACGCCAAAAAATAAATAAAAATAAAGAATTTTTTTTAATAAAAAGTAAATAAGTACAAATATACAAAATACAAATATAAATATTTCAGGCAAAAATTACAAACAAATGCTAAAAATAAAAATGTATCATTCTTTTGTGGTTTTGAAAATGTTGTTCATTTGGAAAAATGCCTTATTGTTGAGTTCTTATATGAAATCAGCAGTAAAATCTGACAACAATCATATTTATTGATTTAGCGCAAATCTGGTTTAGCTAATGTACATTTGCCTTGTACGGTAGACAAAATTGCGACTCACTTTCCTATAAGACATGACTTCATTCTTACTGTCACCATATTGAACATATTTTATGTTCCTTCCCCTTATAATGCCTGTTTTATTCAAATATGCCGGACCACGGTGCTGTCTTGCATTCCAGCAAACAGGGAATGTTTTCAACTTCCCCCAGTGTGACTAGATGAGCCTTGGTCCAGTTCGTTTGCTGGAAGTGGCCTAATACATCCTCGTTATGTTGCTGGAAGGACTGTTGAGTGATGCTGAGCTCACCAGTGATCCCACATACACATTCGGCTGCTTGTTAGTCAGAGGAAGGCAGAACAATCGAGAAGTGTAAGAGTAAGAAAAGGCGAAGCAGGCACAGAGAAAGATTAAAGTTTGTGCAGGTCAGACTGATGCTTGCGGCCCTCCGTGTCCTGAGTTGGCTGCTTGTTAGTACGCTAGGACCTCTGTCTTCCTTCGCCTCCCCTCCCCTCCATCTCTGCTGTCCCGTGTGCTCCTGGATGGCCAGGGGTCACTCCCAGCCAATTTAGAGTGATGCACATCTACTGTCAGCCGCCAGCTTCCACACCGAAAATAATTACAGAGTGAGCATCTGCTGTCCCTGAGAGACGAACGATAGAGTCTGACACGAGCAGGACGGAGAAATTCCACACTTTGTTTCTCTTTCCCCCCCTACATGGTGGAGCAGGCCCAGAGGAGGCTATAGAGAGAGAGAAACACCTGGTGAAATTCTCCCTAAGTGATCTGTGCATATGCTTAATAACTTCACTCTGTAGTTAATTGGAATAATTGCCCGGAATGCTCTCAGAGAAAAAGAGCGCGGGATGCCCTGAGGAGAAAGGAGGGGGGAAAGACTGCAGCACATGCAAATACTTTACATGTTTCTGTCAACTCAAGCTCAAAACACATATAGGTTGTGTCTGAATCCTAAGGCAGGTGCCTTGTTGCCTCACTTCCCCCAGTAAGTTGATGGCTAGAAAAGGCAGCGTTTGTAAAGAAACGGGGTTCAGAGAGGCTCCCAAGGAACTATAATGTCAAGTCTATTGATCTAAAACAATTTTAAGTGAGCTGTAGAGATAACCAAGCAAATGTTCAGTTCTACACTGAAAAAAACGAAATCAAACATCTAAAATAAAAAATATTATTTAACATCACCAAATTAACCTGAATACAATCATTTATACCAGTAAAACGTTTTAATGGCTTAAATCAGGTGGAAATAGCTCTTTAAGATAACAATTGCAGGTTACCACTTTTTACATCATAGCTTTCCCTAGTAGAAAAGGTAGGCCTATTAAAAGTTAAGAAAACAATTATTTTAAAAATATTTTTTTTACTCCTTTCAAGAACAAAGTGTAATCTGTAATAGCATTTAAATACTATTAATGATCAATATTTATTATCTTGTATTATGCCTGTCTTTTTTGTAGCACTTATAGCACCTATATGACAGAATCTTAACTTTATAGAAAATTTTACTTAATCATTAAATTATAATCAAATTAAATTATAAAATTGACTCAAGATCAGATACAACAATATATTTCATATTAGAAACACCCCATAGCGTCCTTATGACATTTAGAAACGGCTAGGCTAAAGCGTGAAGCGGAGTTTGCTGAAATCACGTGACTTGGTTAGTTTGATATGCGTTTCGAACATTGATTCAAAACAAATGATTCGTGAATGTTTCGAAGCTTCGTGAGGCTGTGTTGTTTTAGAAGGCGTCCGTGCGTTTAGAAATGAGAAACGCAGTGCAGCGGAATGGAATAGAAAGCGTCACGACGCGCTTTAAAAGTCAAACTTTTTTTTTTTTTAACATGACACCACGTCTTAAAATCGCGACGCTGAAAATGCAGCGAGAGGGGAGCAACCTAAAGCAAACAAACAAACCCACCCCTAAAAACAGCGCAGTGGACCGCAAAACCTGCACCTTTTCAACCATAGGAATCGACACTGCCATAGGTTATTCAGCCTTTTCTGTTAATGGTGCATTTCTAATGATCATATGGCTTTATGCATAATTTCTCACTGTGTTTGTTAGACCGTATACATGCTAATGTTATTTGAACCTGTGTCACCTTCATTGTTTTAACTGTTTGCTGTCCAGATCAACCCTGGTCTTTACACTAAAAAACAGTGCCATGCTCATGCATGCTTGCTGTGACCTGTCATCAATGATGAACCGCTGATGGGGCAGAAAGGTGAGCTGACTGTCCTTACACAGATGGGTTGCTACCCTTTTCTGTCATCTCACAGTCTCTGAACCGCACAATCTGAGGCTTGATGTCTGTACCTGCGTTAGATGTACTCTTGGAAAGGCCCCTTTTTCTTATTATATGTATAATATAAAATGAAATACTAGCTAGCCTAGTGTAAAAAATATCATTAAATGTTTCAAAGGTTTAGGTGCTTTTCCTATCAGAGGATGAGACTGGAGAAGACTTGACACTGTTTCTGTTAAGTGAATATTGTGAGCAACTGATGGCCCTAGAAATGGCTCACTTGTCAGTGTACTTACTACTTAACTAGAGATGGATTGAGACACAACCTAAGATTCTGTTAATAATATTTTTTTTTTTTAAACCTTGCCCCTTTTAGACTTGCACAAAAAAAAAAAACTAACACTTGTTTCTCTAATCTTTTTGCAATCTATCTATTTGTTTTCTTTTTATTTATTATACAATTATAATTCTGACTTTCTGACTTCTGATTAACAAAAGCAAAAAAGGCCTCTAACACTAGCTTGCTCTATTCTTTTTCTATTCTGTCTATATCGGTTTTCTTTTTATTTATTATATGATTTAAAAAAAACCTTGCTACATGTACTGCATTAAGCTAACTGAGACTTGTTATAGCACTTGCATATCATTGCTCTCTTGTTGATTTTGATTGCTTCCATTGTCCTCATTTGTAAGTCGCTTTAGATAAAAGCATCTGCTAAATGTAATAATAATAGGAATAGCTGAAGATCTGCCGGTAGATGAAGCAGCAGATGATATTCTATACTATAGCCATACTGCATAATGTGTATAATATTATGTTTTTTATGTTGGAACAATTGTTGATGAAGTTGATTTTGTTAGAATACACAACATTAAGTGATGTACTTTCATGAAGAAAGTAAGATATCAAAGTGTTGCTGTTGAGAAATAAGAGACAGACAGTTAAAAATAGCAGAACGGGTCCAGATGTTGTGCTTGTGGACAGCTTATTAACAGACCTAAGTGTGTGATGCTGCGCCTCAGGTGCTAAAACGTCCCAGAGCTCTGCAATAATGTCCACAACAGAGACTAATTATAAAAACACACATTTCCACACTTCTCATCACACAGCGAGATGAAGCCAAAACTGAAGTTTGAATTTGATTAAGGCTTGAAATACCACACTTAACTGTTGTTAATCTTTGGGCTGCCTTTTGCCTTAGACATATCAAACATGCCTCGTTTCATTGGTTTAAACTGCACATTTTTTATTTGTATTTAAGCCTAAAGGTTTTTAGTCAGTTACATTGTACATTATAAGGAGCTTTGACATTTTTGTAGTAACTCGTTTTATTTTTCTTCATTGTAAAATTACTTAGATGAGATTCAGACAACATGAGGGTGGTCAGAATTTTGGATGAAAGCGAATAATTTTCAGAAAATGTAACTTGACTTGGCCTTTGTATATTTTTATTGCATACAGTAATTTTTGAAAAATGTTTGAAACGTAAAATATTTATTTATATCTATCTATCTATCTATCTATCTATCTATCTATCTCTGTGTGTGTGTGTGTATATATATATATATATATATATCAAATGCCAGTATATTATTATAATAATAATGTATTTATACAATTTAATATTTTATAAAAATATTTATGCAACTTAAAAAAGATATATAAAAAGTATTTATTTATTTATTTTTTAAATTACATTTAAAATTGCATGTGCTCTCTCAGCTTGGATGGGCATGATGCTTATGTATACAAATATAGGAAAAGGGACTGGAGTGATCGATTGCTGCCACAGCATTAATGACCCATCAGTGAGTGTACAGAGGCTAATGCATGCCATGTATTTTATGCACAGTTCATTTATTCAGCCGCTCAGTACCTACATTACCCTTACAAGCAGTTTGTATGTTGTATTATTGAACGATTGATTAGTGATCTGTGCTGCTTTACTATACATTATTCAGTTGCAGCTTATCCTTGTAGAAACCAGCACATATGTAACACGACTTCATACATATGTATGGGTGCTGACATACTGCGAGGCCGCATGTAACAGAGGCCATGTGCCTTGCGCTTCTTCACACGGTCTTACACACCTCTACAGGAAGAGCTCTAGCCTGTTTGTCAGTTGAATATGTTTGTTTCAGGGCTATTTTAATTATAGCTCATTGGAGTGAGCACTTGTGGAGTGTGTGCGTGCGAGTATTTGCGTTTGAGCTTGCTGGGTGTAACTCCCAGGTCTTTATGTGAGAGGAGTACTCGTTCATCACAGTCTCGGGGGACAAAGGAAACCTGTAGCGCATGCTAAGTGGCGCAGCCGTCCGCATGGCTGTAAGAATACATTAGGATACACACAAACAGCCTAGCACATGGCTGCCAGAATACATTAGGCCCTACACACACACACACACACACATTTCCCCGTGATAATGAGTGCTGAATTCTTGATGCTTTCCTTTCTCATTCTCTCATATCAGTATTGTGTGGACTGATAAGACACTCGTATGGACAATAGACACCTCCTTTGTTTGGTGGCGTGCTTGTTTATTATTCAGTTGCATTGTAGGACTGCTTGCTTTTGCTCCCTGGCATGTGCTGTCACTTTCTCAGTGTCTCTCATATGCATACACACTTCTCTGACAATGTCTTTTGTCTTCTTTCTAGTGTAGTGAGCATAAGCAGGTATTCCAAAGCAATGCATTTGAGCGTTCAACAGTAAAGCAAAAATGATGGAAAACCCTGAATCTGGAAGCCATCAACCTTAAAACAATTCAGTTGTTTTTATTTCATAAACAGTATCTCAATATAACATCACATTTTTCATACAATACATTCCGACTGCTTTTTTGTACTTATTTCTTTTAATTTTTCATTTAATAAATTACTGCTAATCTCACCTATGAAGATAAAGATAAAAATGACGTTATCAGTTACAAATGAATATAAGTTATATAATTTCATAAATTAATGTTAAAGCAGTCAGTTAATTCTAGAGATGAGTGGATATTAAAATTCAAAATGAACTAAGCTAAAAATAAACTAAAATAAAATATTTTAACTAAAATATTAAGAATATTTTTTTCATTTATTAAAACAAGCTAAAATAAAAATAAATTTAAAGCTACATAGAAATATTTAAAAAATAATAAAAAGGACAAAAGCAAATAACAAAGTTACTAAAACATACTAAAATATAAAAATGTCAACTAATAAGTAATACAATAAAATAAATAATACTAAAGTAATGCTTCTTATACATGGTAAATAGCAGATATTACTGATAACCTATATTAAAATGCTATAATATTTTGTATAAATAAATTAGAAAATAAACAAAATTACATTTAATGAGCATCAGATGACAGAAAAGTTCATCTAAATGTAAAAAACAACATAGACAGTACTATTAAATATACAATATACGAAGATACTGATACATATTATTCTGATACTCTAGTATTGGCCAATTATATTATAAATTTATTATGTCAATAATATTATTTTATTTATTTTGACCTTTTTTTTTTATCACTCACTCATGTCACAGACCACTTGGAAACCTTCACAGACCACCAGTGGAGCACAGTTTGAGAACCATTGTCATTACGTATGTCATTGGTTCTCTAGTGGTGGATATATTCACCATTCAGTGCCTGTACAATTGTGTGTGTGTGTGTGTATGTTATAGGGTGCACTCCCATCAGGCCTAGCTTATTAGACAATGTCAGACCTCTAGGGCTGCCAGTTTATTTCGTACCGATAGTGACTAAATTAAATCTAGATCCTCAACCAAATATTTCCCTTATGGTGACAATAATTGTCCCCGTTAGCACCCGCAAAACCATAATACATGCTCAGCCAAGGCGACCTAGGGCTGCTGAATGTTTTGCTCTTGCTTTTGTTTGTGTTGGCCGTAACGGCATGTTAGAAGTGAGGTGATGTGTTTGTAAAGCCTATTGCTAGCTGTTTTTGTGTGAAGGTCCAGACTGCTTTTCAACTCTGCTAGGCTTTTTTGTCACTGAGCATATATAAGCCCCCCTCTCTACACTCCCATCTTCCTTTGCTCCTCTCTCCCTTTGTTGCTCTAGCACAACATTAATATGGTGAATAGGCACTTCAGGGTTATTTGGGAGCTTTTCAGGGAAGTGTAAGCAGAAGGGAGAAGGAATAATGAGGTGTGGTGACATAAAACCAACTAAATGAAGAGATAAGACAAGATTATTATTGTGGAAATGGCAAAGTCAGCAATCCTCCTTCAGGGTTCTGCATAAATCTAAAATTACAGAATTATAAAATTATAAGAAGCAGCATTGGCGCCTCATGCACCAACCAGCTTGTGAATCTTTACTTTTTATCACTACATTTTATTTATTTATTTTTTTTCCCCTGAAAGTTTTTTTTTTTTTTTAATTCAGTTGCGTGCACATGCTGTGAATGCTTTGAATTTCAAAGAGTTGCAAGTGCTGAATTATTTGTGGGAAAAAAAACTCAAATGCTATGGATTCATTCATCCCAAAATAATCATGCATATTCATGAGTGTCGTCTGCATAATATTTGGGGGGAGGGGCAGACACAATAGTGGGTACAAAGCAAATCTGGTGTCTGATATCATTTGTGACATCCTGGTCAGTTTTAGACTTTCTTTTCTCCCCAGTATAATAATAAATAAAATTAAATTTCTAAGGTTTAATTTTGAAAGTTTAATTAGGCCAATTACAAGAGTTTATATATATATATATATATATATATATATATATACACACACACACACACACACACACACACACACAATAAAAGCTTTATAAAGCCTGTGACCCATGTAAATGGGAGATAAGCAGGGTGAAAATCAGCCTGCAGCAGCAGGTAGCCTGTATCGAGGACAGCAGACATCACCCCTCCTTCATAACACAAACAAACCCAATAAACACACACACACACACACACACACACAACCAACCGCTCTGATTCTGAGCTCGGAGGAGGCAAAGATTTTAAAAGTTTATTCTACTGCAAAATAGCCTGTATTTCTAAATGCTTTTAGAGAACAAGAGTGGGTTTACACATAGTTATGCTGTGGAAGCAGAAGTGTTTGTCTATAATAAAAGCTCCTCAGGGAATTGCTTTTGTTTGTAAATGCGGTGAAGTGGTTGGCATAGGATTCCACAGAGTTCTTTAAGACATCTTTGCTGCAATTGATTTCATTTTAATGGGTTGCGTTCTTCTTTGAGAACATTTTTGTGTTCCTTTTTTATTTCTTTCCCTTTCTTTTTCTTTTTAACTCCCACTTTCTTATATACATTTTTATATGCTAATTTGTTTTCTTCTTTTTCTTTTGTTTCTGTTTACTGTACTTTTCTTTATTTTCCTCTTTTCCTTTCCCATCTTTCTTTTTTTTTTCTAATGCTGTTTGTTTCTTTTCCAATTTCCTTTCCTTTTCTGATCTTTCCTTTCTTTTCTTTTTCCTTTTATTTCCTTCCTACATCTTGCCTGTCCTCAATTTGCTTTTTCATTTTACTTCCTTTACTTCCCTTTCCTTTTTCCTTATTTTCCCTTTTCTTTTTCTCTTTTCCTGTTTCCTTTCTTTTCCATGCCTATTTCCTTCCCTTCCCTTTCCATTTTCATTTCCTGTTTTTCTTTCCTGTATCCTTCCTTTGGTTTTTTCATTTTACTTTTCCTCACTTCCCTTTTTTTTCCTTTTCCTTTCGTTTCCTTTCCTTTCCTTTCGCAACTGGTTTGTGACTTAGTATGATGCTTCAAATTACATCTGTTAAAGGAAAAATGGACCCAGTAGATAATATTAGATGAGATCTGCTAAGGGCAATCCATTTTTTTGTTTTGATTTTGGCATTCTATCCTTGTTTATTAAATCAGAGAAAATGCCCTCCCTTGGGAAGTTTTGGGCTTTTGACCAACAGCTGAAATCAATCCCACAACTGAAACGGTATGATGATATTGGACTCCCCACGAGGAGCAGGTTGGTCCAGGGAGACGTGGGTGAGATTTAGCTTTACTTTCAGCTTTTTCCTTCATTCTTCCCCCATTACACATCTCCTTTATCCTGGCAGGTTGTCACGCAACTGTAAGGCAGGCGGGAAAAAAGGATGGAAAATGGAAAGAGAGGCAATGGGGAGAGAGGAGACAGGCAGATAAAGAGCAATCTCCTTGGCTGGTTGTGAGGGTGTAGGTACACTCCAGATGGTGGCCCAGAACATGATGGGCTACACTGTGGAAATAACTCAGAAATCTCATGGTCCAATAAAAAACCTATTTCTCTGAGCCACAGCCATCTCCATCACAACAAGGACACCTTTAGAGAATAAGATTCTGAGTAGCACCAGTAATGGTTTTTCAGTTTGCTGGAAATCTCCATTAGGAACAACCAGTTCATGAGATCTACCAGGAACACGAGTTTAAAAAGGTTCTGACATTCATGAAAGATTAGTGTAAGTCAAGTTTAATATGTGTTTTTATGTGCTGTCCTACAGAAATATATTGTAAGAATTCTATAGATAGCACTTGGAATAATTTGCTGCCTAAGGCGTAGTTGCATTAAACTTTAAGCACTATAGTACAACTTACTGTACAACTTTATTCTTTCATAGTTAATTGTTTGTCCACACTTTATTTAATAATTTACTCACTCTGTAATGTAAAATAAGATATTTTGCCCATTGTATGGACAAAAAAAAAAAAAAAATACAATGGACTTCAAAGGGAACGGAAAATGGGTTACCAGTATTCTTCAAAAAATCTTGTTTTGTTTTCTGGAGGTGTAAGAAATGCATACAGGATTGGAATGGCAGAATTTTCATTTTTTGAGTGGAATGTCCCTTTAATCTTTAATTAAAATATTAGTATTTTTAGTACAGTTTAGAGTAGCAGAAAGGGATGAAGGCCAAAAAGAGACAAGAACATTTTAAGATTGTCTCAGCAGCCCACACAAACAGATTTCTCTCTGCTTTGGGATATAGACTAAAGATGGATTTTTGTCTTGCTATGTATTAAAAAGGTGTTAGTCAAAAGATGAGAATTTGATGTAACATGTAATATTCATAATTAACAGCATTGTCCTTTCCTTAGCATCACAAACACAATCAAATCTGCTTTTCAGCTTTGCTGACTAAAATGCCCCCATCCCCAGCCCCAGTGGGATATCCAAGTTTAAATAATCTAGTCTTAATCCATATCACCTCACTAAGCTTTACATAATCAAGTGAAATCTGCATGCTGCAACCCCCTTCACCCCTGCTGTGCTACAGGTCACATGTATGTTGCATTAATATGTGCAGTGCCACCCTGTTCCTTAGGAGATCCGCCGGTGCATCCGTGTGACTAGAGTACTCATAATTAACAGATTAAGCCACCTGTATTGTAGTCAATGCACATGGCAGGAAGATGACTTCTGATATTGTGATTTTGATTTTGTCTGAATCTAATATGCTGATTTGTTGCTCAAGAAACATTTTTTTTTAAATATCATTGTTGAAAACAATTGTGCTGCTTAATATTTTATGGAAACTGTGATAGGATTTTATTTTCAGGATCAATTTAACACACCCTGGCTGAATAAAAGTATAATTTTCTTCTTTTAAAAAAGTGTTACTATAGCCCCAAAGTTCTTAAAGGTAGTTGTAGTGTAGTAATATATTTAAAAATAGATTTTAGAAAGTTTCACAGCCAGTGAAATTAGTTTTTCAAACTAAAATAAAAACCTTTTATGCTCATACATTTTATGCTCATAAATATCAACACAAGTTGTTAAGATGAACAAAATGAACATCTGACCGCCACCGCTGAGACCTTTACAGTTTAGTAAGAGCAACAACTACACCCACAGCAAGCAAACACCTGCTATTTCATATCTCCCACCTGTTTGTAAAAATACTAACTGAGATTAATTCTGAAGTACAGTAGAGTGTTTGCATTTGAGAGAAAGCTAGGTCGGTATTGTAGTTGCTGAATGCAAAGTGGTTCATCACCAGTGTGTCTTTGTGCAGCATACAGTATAGAGACTGAGAAGAAAGACTACAAGAACTCATTGAAATGAAACAAAATAAACAGTGTCTTCTGGAGGGCTGTTTATTCATTGAAGCCACTGAGGTAAAGAGGACCCTGTATAGAGTCAAGGCAAGTTCGCAATAACATTCACAACCCTCTTTCTCAGGCCTAATAATAAGAGTACACAAAGAGAAAATGAAATAAAAGTAAGAGTGAGAGCACCTCTTCGCTCTGCTATATCCTTATTATTATTGTAGACTCATCTTGATCTCATATGATTACTCAGATGTACTCAGAGGCTGAACAGTTGACTCAGCCTTGACTTGTGGTTACTTGCAGCAATTTACGTGTTATTTTTGCATTATTGATTTTTAAGCTATTGCAAGAATATAAACAAGCATGTGTATTAAGATAACTCTGACAACTCCAAGTATTTTTAACCCTCAGTTTATGCTGATATGTCTTTATTGTTTTCATGTTTGAGGCACCAGAGACACCAATGATGTATGTCTAATAATAACAAAATAGTGATAATAATGAAATTATCAAAATTATATATTATCCATTTATAACTTCTCTGACTTGATTAAAACCAAGTTTGCGAATATATATATATATATATAATATCAGCCAGTTAATAATATTGTGACCGCAAAACCCGTTGTTGAAAAACACAATGTGTATTAATGTGTACATTAGAGAAGTATGTTTGGCTTGAAAAGTGTTATAGTTGAAGTCATATAATCAGTTATAATAAGATTTGAAAAAGTCATGAAGTATTAACCCTAATGCTTGCATGTTAAATTTTTTTGAGCTGTGAAAATGAACACCCAAAAATATGGTTTTCAGTTCATACAGTATGTCCCTTGTATACTCACCATTTTGTTAAAGGGTACTCTCCAAAATGGCACCAGGAGACGAATTGTTGAATAAAGTCGTTCTTAAAACCTGCTGCTTCCACAAATCCATTTAAAAATCATTAGGATGCTCTTCGGCACATTTCTACTGACACTTATGTTAATCAGTGCTGTTAATGTAACCCTGTTTAGATGCTGAGATGGCACAGGAGGCTTACAACCACTGATGGTGACATTTCATTGACTTTTGCAGGCCTGTGTCATCCTTTCTTTTACCTAATCGCCCTGAGTTGGACAGCCAAGATCGTTTTCATCTGGAAATGGTGCATGCTGCTGTTGATGATAGTTTACACACAAACAAACACAAACGCTATGAGACACTCTATATTAGCGATGTGACCTTTTGTAGAAATAGAGGGTAAGAGAGTTGTTTGTTTGCTGGGATGTTCTCATCTTATCTGTGCTTGTGTTATCATTGAAGAAGCAGACAGGGTAAAAGTCTTAGGCTGCAGTGTACAGTCCGAACATGGTTGCTTACAGTAGATGCCTTGATTTTAAATGTAGCATAGATGTACTGTACATTACAATTTTTTTAAGTAAATTAATACTTTTTTTTTTTTTTACCAAAGATGCATTAAATCAATTAAAAATATATAAATATTAATTTAAAAGTCTATTAAAAATAAATGCTTTGTTTTTTTCTGTTAATCAAAGAATCTTGAAAAAAATGTATGACGCTTTTCCTAAAAAATTTTAAGCAGAACAAATTATTTCATCATTGATAATAAGAAATGTTTCTTGAGCACCTATTCTGCATATTAGAATGATTTCTGAAGGATCATGAGACACTGAAGACTGGAGTAATGGCTGTTAAAAATTCACAGAAATAAATGACATAAAATATATTAAAATAGAAACCAGTTATTTGAACCAGTCATTTAGTTATATTTCACAACATTGTTTTTTTTATTTAAAACAAAAAATCAGCCTTGGGAGGCATAAGAGACCAACACTAAACTTTTAAACAATAGTGTCCTTTACTGTAAAATGAAAAGATTGTATACCGCAAATATTGGTGAGTGTTTTCTTTTGAGATAAATGAAAAAAACATATGCGTCCAGTGCAGTCTGATTCATGAACAAATTACTCTTATGAGCTGGTTCTTTTTAGTGAATCAAATCTTATACAGTTCTTTTAGTAGTTCACAAAGAGAAGTTACTTGTTTTAAAAGCACAGGAAACCAGATCAAACCGGTACATATTCATAGGACGGTGAATGAGTCAGATACACTATAATTATTGAATATCTTTTATATGCAAGCAAAATTAAATTTATAACAAATAGATGCAAATGAATCTGAATCAAATCAAAGTGGAAATTGGAATAGAATAAAGATCTTTTTTTATATACCCAGTCCTATAAATCCTTTCTCTTTCATCTTTTTTTAAAATCAGTATAATAGCTAATAAAATATTTCTTGTTATGATTTTAAATATGTATTTAACCTCAGAATGATCTCAAAGTCAGTCTGACTTTGTGGTGGCTGTGCTTCAAAGGGGACATTGGTCTTCCACAAGTTGGTATGATTCTTTAGGGTCTTCATGAACGGTCTGCAACATACTTTGGTTAAAATTCCTCAGTGGTCGTGTAAAAAACTTTACCCTTTTTACCTTGCTCTGTTCACATCGATTTTGGGGCATGTGCCTTTAAATGCTAATGAGCTCTGCTCACCCACCCCTTTCTTCTGTGAAAGAGCAAAGGCGATTTGCAAATAATCATAAAAAAATATAAAGTGTCAGACTTTAGGTGTATTCAGTGGCGCATTACCATTAAAAACAAAACTAATGCACTGCGTCCTCAGTGGCTCTGATGTCGGGAGAAAATTAAGATTCTTATGTTCTTCTACATCACAAAACTACAAAACACCTGCATTGCTTACAAGACATTGTCGCTACAGCTGTTCAAGCGCGGAGAAAATGATGGACTTTGTACAACGGGCTGAGGGTGAAAATATGATAACATTGAACAGTACATCAGCAGTTGTGGGCGGGGCCTGAACAATATGACATCATACTGCTCAGAAAATCTAAACAGCTTGATAATTGAGACTGTTTAGGATTTGGGGGGATTAAAGAAAGGAGGGAATGGATTTTTATCATTGTAGGGTGGTTGTGTCCACACACTGTTAAGATACATTTATATGCAAACACCATGTAAAAGTGAATTTTGCATCCAATGTCTACTT
>NW_015660014.1:125682-126294 GCF_001515625.1 Sinocyclocheilus rhinocerous | reverse complement strand
AGTTTAGAACAAGCTTATTCGATAACTCTTTTATTTCCTATATGGGTTTATATATAGCTATGCTTCATTTTTTAAAGATTAACTGTTTTTTCTAAGGCATTGTTAGATTCCAGTGTTTACTGTCATAGCTATGTAAAGATTTGATTCCAAAAACAGTATCATAGCTGATAAAATATTTCTTGTTATGATTTTAAATATGTATTTAACCTCAGAATGATCTCAAAGTCAGTCTGACTTTGTGGTGGCTGTGCTTCAAAGGGGACATTGGTCTTCCACAAGTTGGTATGATTCTTTAGGGTCTTCATGAACGGTCTGCAACATACTTTGGTTAAAATTCCTCAGTGGTCGTGTAAAAAACTTTACCCTTTTTACCTTGCTCTGTTCACATCGATTTTGGGGCATGTGCCTTTAAATGCTAATGAGCTCTGCTCACCCGCCCCTTTCTTCTGTGAACAGCAAAGGCGATTTGCAAATAATCATAAAAAATATAAAGTGTCAGACTACTCTTCTGGAGGTGCAGCTGGATCACGAACAATGGGTACTGATCTATCCTTGAGTTTTAACTTTTTAACAAAACCTGCCTTGAAAATCAAAACGGCTTGATAATTGAGA
>NW_015660014.1:122644-125250 GCF_001515625.1 Sinocyclocheilus rhinocerous | reverse complement strand
AACAGTTGAAAACATTAGAAATTTAGAAAAGTAATCAAAAAGTAAATCAAATGTAATCAGTTACATTACTTTAATAAAGTAATTGAAAAGTTACACTACTTATTACATTTTAAGTAGGGTAACTTGTAATCTGTAACCTATTACATTTCCAAAGTAACCTTCTCAACACTGCTGATCAGCAAACATTTAACTGCATTGAAAGTCATTGCTTGAGATGTTGTGCATGTTTTGTTGTTGTATTTGAGGAAGCATCATCAAGTAATGAAATTCCATTCATGTCCATCTGTAATAATTACTTAACATCTGTCAAAGCTCTACAATTATCTTTCTTTATTGAGCAATGCAGAGTGAATGGAACAAACAGTTCTCTCTCTCTCTCTGTGTGTGTGTGTGTGTGTGTGTGTGTGTCATCCTGCACCATCTGGAATAAAGGTGTTCACAAGCATACTGGTGCGCTATGGGAGGCTGTTAGATAACCACGCCCTAACAGACAGAAGATTCATATGATCCTTCAATTCCCATTTACTCATTCGCTCTGCTGATAAGAGCCCAACTTTTACATCGCATCTCTAAATCGAGTAATGACACGCGGCGCATCAAATTATAACACACCTTTTAAAACCTTATCAAGGTTAAATGGGTTTATAAGATGTACACAGATGTTTGTAATTTTGATTAATTGCCTCAACTAATTCATTTTTAATCCGTTTCGAAATCTCGTACATTCCCAAAAAGCTCTTGTGATTCACTGATGATAAAAATATCCAGGCTTCGAGACGCAGAGTGTTTGAAATAGGGTGAAGGAAAGATGTGGCTGCGTTGAGGCTGTCTTAGCATTTAATTATCAGCCCAGTGTTTTTCTGTTCATTATCTTGACTGATTTTGCCGTCCAGATTCACAGTGTGCACGTAAACAGCGCTCTAAACTGCACCTCTGTTTGTTCATCATAGTCTTGCTTTAATCAAGCCAGTCATTCATCAAGGGAATTGTGGAGTGATATACTCAGCATGCGATTTCAGTCTAAACGTTAAATGTTTATGACAGTGGGGGCGGTGTCTCACCACAGCACAACAATCTCACAGTCTGAAAGCCGTGGCCTTTCAATAAAAGCCTCTCTTCGTGGTTTGGAATGGACTTTGAGTCACGAAAACACACGTTCGTACTGTAAGCGTATGTCACTGTGACAGAAAACTCTGTGATTGTAATGTTCGTGATAGAAAGTAAGTAGTCATTTAGCAGGTGCTTTAAGAGTGACGTACATTACAGGAACAATCCCGCCGGAGCAACCTGAGGTTAAGTGCCTGGCTCAAGGGCACAGCGGCAATAGTTCATGGATCACCTCTTGCATGAATCAAACTTTATTTTTTACCGGGCCTGATCATATGCCACACCACCTTCTGATACTTATAATGGTGATCCAGGCGGAATCTCTTGACTTGTTCTCCATTATCTCTGATGATACTGGGGGAAATAATCTGTGGAATTCTAGATTATATGCATTCAAACATAATAAATACACTGTATTTTATCTAATTGGACTCTGAAAATTTGGTCGAGTTGGTATAATCTGAAGTAATATTTTTGACTAGAATAAATATTAATTTAGCATTATTTATTATTTTTAGTTAATGTTAAGTCAGAGGTTCTCAGCCTTTTTGACTTGAAGGACCAGCTGTCCAACACAATATTCGGTAAGGCTACACAAAAATAATGTTAAAATATTATTAACAGAAACTGGATAAGTTCAACAATGATAAATTCTTCTTAAAAAAAAAAAGTTATTGAGAGAAAAAAAAAGTATAATGTTCTCATTAATGTTTTTAACGTGTTAATTGAGTTAGATAATTAAAATGAATATTGATTATTATTAAAACTATTATTATATTATTAATAATTGCAGTATTATTTATATATTATACCAATATTAATTTAATATATGAGAACCACTGTTTTAAAAAAGCTGATTGTCTGCTTTTTACACATATGCATAACATCTTGTTAACTTAAAGTTAACACTTTTTGATCATATAAAATATTTTATTTCTTTTCTAGGCCAGACATTGCTAACGTTAGCACAAGAGCTTTCTTAGGTTTGTGTGGCATTGTTTACATTTTAATAGTAAGGACATCAGAACTTGACACAATTGTTACAGTCTATCTTGGTTTTACTAAAGATTTCACTTGAGTTATGTTGTACAATCTGATATACATCAAGTGTAATGGACAGAAAAAATCAGCAAAGTTAAGTATTTAATAAACAAGCATGCAAGAAGTTGTCTAGAGCTTTGTGAATGATGAACATTTGAATGTGGTCCAACTTAGTGTTATTAGAAAGCTGAAGTCAACAAGTTACATATTTATTTGATTCCATCATGCCTATACAGTACACTCTAAAAAATGCTGGGTTGTTTCAACCCAACTTTGGGTCAAATATGGACTAACCCAACCATTGGGTTAAATTTTTACCCAATGGTTGGGTTAGTCCATATTTGACCCAAAGTTGGGTTGAAACAACCCAGCATTTTTTAGAGTGTATGTACATAGCAGGCAGTGGTGTATTGTAACGAAGTAATAATACTTCGTTACAGTACTTAAGTATTTTTTGG
>NW_015660014.1:120515-122532 GCF_001515625.1 Sinocyclocheilus rhinocerous | reverse complement strand
GTTGGGTTAGTTGGGTTAGTCCATATTTGACCCAAAGTTGGGTTGAAACAACCCAGCATTTTTTAGAGTGTATGTACAGAGTTGCTCAGGGATTGATTTCAGATCAGAGTCTTTGCCTGTAATCCTCAAACACAAGCATACTGAGCTCTGCCGCACCTGCAGCTGAACTCAGGGTTTGTCTTTACTGCCCATAAACTGTTCATCTTGTGTTAACCTTGATGTGATGATTCTCTCCCTTGAGATAAACATCACATATAAAAAGCATCATATGACCCCTTTAATTCCCTTTGATATCCATTTTATGAACAAAAAAGTCAATTGAAGTCAATGGGAATCGAAACTGTTTGGTTATAAACATTCTTCAAAATATCCTCTTTTTTTTTTTGTGCTCAGCAGAAGGTTTCCTGTCAATATGGGGTGCTGTGTGTACATTAATGAGGAAAAAAAATTAACTTAAATGATTTTAGCAAATGGCTGCAATATAACAAAGAGTGAAAAATTTAAGGGGGTCTGAATACTTTCCGTACCCACTGTATATATTATTTTATTTATTTTTTTTGGATGAACTATCCCTTGCTATTTGTCTTTAAATTTTGTTGGACATCATGGGCAAAATGATGAATACATTTAATCTGTGCAGTGTTTGATATATCATCTTTTTTAGCATGAAATAGTAAAAGCGTGTTCTTACACTGTGTTTTTTAAGCTTACGCTGTGTTTTCAGCCTCAAGTAATTTGTCTTTCCATACTGACAGTGAAAAATCTGCATGATGCAACACAATCACAGCCAGTCAGGACATATGAAGTTTGATATACAGCTAGGAGAAGCAGGATTTTGCACTGATGAGATTTCACAATTTGAAAGAGATTTTATTGCTTGTCACGTTTTCATGCTGCACACAGTTAGGACAAACGTGAAGTCATTGTATCGGAAAAGCAAGAGTTTTCATACCTACAGTAATTTAGAGGCATTTGAAATGTTTCCTCGTCTTTGTTTTGAAGTTAAAGTGAATGTAAAATACTGTCCTAATTCATGCAGCGATCACATTATATGCAATATTATTCCTGTGTCTTCTGTGTAATAAGGCAGTGTAGCAATGCCAACTCGTAGACCGTCTGCCAGTGTACTGAATGGAGTCAGATGAACTAATTATCTCTTCCAGACTTCATGCTTAAGAGCAAAGAAGGCCCTGCTCTCAGACTCCAACAGCGAGACGATAAACTTCACAATTACACACACAAACAAACACAGATTAATCGGTAAGATAATTGGCGCACAGTTCTTGGATATTAGGGAAATCTTGCTCTCTGTGTACTCATAAATAGCTTTCTTCCCTTCAACTCTTTGGGTGATTATCTTCCATCAGTGAGGGCAGGATGGTTGGTTTTGTTGGATGAGAA
The DNA here is from genome assembly GCF_001515625.1 of Sinocyclocheilus rhinocerous. Lineage (NCBI taxonomy): Eukaryota > Metazoa > Chordata > Actinopteri > Cypriniformes > Cyprinidae > Sinocyclocheilus > Sinocyclocheilus rhinocerous. The sequence continues at coordinate 121,131 of NW_015660014.1, read as the reverse complement.
AAGGTGTCGCACTCGGGGGAATGGATTCCGAATAAACATGCTAATCAGATTAATTCATTTGACCTTGTACTCTTTGTCTGCAGGGTTAGAGTTCCCTGCCAAGTCATGTCTATTTTCAAATGCCTCCGTTCCCTCCCCTCTACTTTCCTCTCTGTCTTTTCTTTTCATCATGATCTGTTAATTATAAGGTCATTGTCTGGTGTATGTTAGTATTGTGCTCAGCCATTCAAAGTGGCCGGCCTGATTCATTCATACGAGGAAACAATGGTGCGGTGCACATATAATCAGCTTTCTGTGCTGGTGAGCTTTAATAGGTCAAATGCAGAGGGCGATGGGGACGTACCCAAAGCTTGTTCTGAAGAGTAAATAAAAGACATTTTCATGGGTCTTATTAGCATAGCGGTGTGGATAATGTCATGAAGTTTCAGTGGGGAAGCACAATATATTGATACCATATTGGTTAATGTTACCGATATTAGACATTTTAACTTAAAAATGTGATGCCTAAATTATATATATCAAGTTTGTATAAATTATTCTAAAATGAAATTATTGATTAAACAATTTAGTTATAAATTATTCATTATTAGCCTACTTGTTCATTATTACTTAATAA
>NW_015660014.1:117775-120423 GCF_001515625.1 Sinocyclocheilus rhinocerous | reverse complement strand
TTTTTAATAGTTGTGTTTGAGCCTCAATTGTATATATATATATATATATATAATAAGTAGTACTATATAAGTAATAATCTATAATTTAATAATAATAATAATAATACAAATGTCTATTACATAATAGTTTATATCTATATACATATTTTAAATATTATGAACATAATTATCTGTATTGGCCAGAAATTTTATATCAGTGTGTCCCTAATTTTTTAGGATGAAATTGGTGCTAGTAATGTTAGTGTACTAGTTTTGATTTGATGAATGCATTAACTGATATAAAGTGTGTTTGTGTATATATTTATATGAAAGTGTCTGCTAAATCCATAAAAATGCAACGTAAAGTGGGTCAAAATGACTTATTCTTGAAGTACAGCACGTCTGCCATGTTTTATAGTGTTACGTGAAAGGTTCCTCTCTTGTTACGCTGCATTTTTATCTGAACCCACAGTCCCCCATTCCTCATATTTTTTACAGCATGATTTTGCTGAACCCATTCAGTAAAATCTCCTGTGTCTTATGCCTAAAAAGCCTCTCGCACCCACACATACTCACAAACGCACTCTCATACAGTACAATGACAAGCCTCTCCATTATGAAACTATCTCCAGCCAAAGTGTCCAATTATCGGACCTACTCAGCTGAGTCTTCACACATGGAAGGGCACACACTGAGGCCAGCACGGCACAAAATTCTCCCTTTCTCTTTTTTCTCCTTCCTTTCACAAGTTGGGTACACAGTGCGAAAAAGGAGCATAGAGAAAGAGGCAGAGAGCGAAAGAAAGCGAGAGACGGAGGAGAGAATGGGCAAAAATCAAACACCATTTGCATAATGTGGCTTTTGTCCCCATTTTCAGTCTCTTTAACTATCACATCTAATTAGAGCTCCAGACTGCCAGCCAGAGATAGGGCTGTGTATGTGTGTGTGTGTTAGGGTCTGTTTTCATGATTGGGTGAGATAAAGAGGCTTTGCTGAGTCCCAGGCTGGCTCGTTCCTCTCCCAAGAGACTGTTTATGACAAATAAGATTAATGTAGTCCCTCTGTCACCAGACCGCAGTCCTGCAAGTGATAGGTGACTTTTTCAGCTGGTAGCCGAAGTACATGCTGGTCAGTGCACGCTTGAGCTGTTGCCCATTTGGAACTTGATGGAGACCAGCCAAGTCATGGGTCAGACATGGGGTCACAGACTGTTACCCATAGACTGTGCTCTAATTGCAGTAGTGAATACATCCACTAGAAATCCTGATATAGAAATCTACTCTTTGTGAAACCCTGTTCCTGTTGTGTAGCCAAGACACGCGTGCCATGGGAAAAGCATTGCGGGGGCACCCTCTGGTCTGTTTGTGTTTTAATGAAATATAATTCTGAACCCATCTGCTTGTCAGAGACGTTGCCAGGTAGGCTATGCTGCTATTTGCAAAACTGGAAATCTGACAATCAACATGTTTAGGAGTGTTTATTTTGATTTGAATGTGCTTTTGAAAATACTGAATTTACTTTTTTGAAATGTAGACATTTTTATTGCAGCCATTGCAGTATTTTTCTAATATCACTCATTTTTGTTTGCCATGGGTGTTTGTATTTGTTCTGAGGGTTGACAGCTTGACTGAACAGACGGTATTCAGCCTTTCTATTAGGTGGGGCAACAGCCAATCGGAGAACTTCAGCTGCAAGGTGCTGTGCTGTTAGGCCAAGCTGACAGCCTCAGTGTTTAGGAGGTTGCCCTTTGTTGCTGATATGGGGTGAGTGACATTGGTTGTAACACTTTCTGCCTTAACATCTGTAAGGCAGTGATTTTTGCAGTGACTTTTAGGAATATAAATGATAATATGAAGTTAATTTTTTAATTGGAACAGATTTGGAGAAATTTAGCATTACATTATTTGCTCACTAATGGATCCTCTGCAGTGAATGGGTGCCATCAGAATGAGAGTTCAAACAGCTGATAGAAACATCACAACCCTCCACAAGTATGTAAATAATTCACATGCTGTGTGTTTGTGAGAAATAAATCTATCATTCAGGTGTTTTTAACTTCAAACCATTGATTCCAGCTAACATCCTTTAACCGTAATATTGCTTTCTCTCTTGAAAAAGTCATCTCATCCAAATCGGGATAGAAATATGAAAGAGAAAAAGTGAAAGTGACATGGCGTGTAGCCAAGTATAGTGTCCCATACTCGGAATTTGTGCTCTGCATTTAACCCATCCATGTGCGCACACACACTCGGAGCAGTGGGCAGCCATTTTTGTTGCGGCGCTCGGGGAGCAGTTGGGGGTTCGGTGCTTTGCTCAAGGGTCTCACCTCAGTCTTGGTATTGAAGGTGGAAGAGAGCGCTGGTCATTCACTCCCCCCACCTACAATCCGAGACTCAAACCCGCACAACCTTTGGGTTACAAGTCTGACACCATTAGGCCACAACTTCCCCTAAATCGCTGTGTGTTATGTGCCACACAGGATTCGAAACCACGACCTGAAAGGTTTGGGGCCAGTGGCTTAGCAGAGTGCACCACTCAGTTGATGCGCACTATGTGAAAAGAGTCCAGAACAATTCTAAACAAATATGTTGGTGGATTTTGATGTGAAAGGACAACAGGGGATGGAGATAAGCTCTCGTGCCTCCGTTGGTAAAAAAAAAAAAAAAAAG
>NW_015660014.1:117017-117420 GCF_001515625.1 Sinocyclocheilus rhinocerous | reverse complement strand
ATTTTAGTTGCGGCGCTCGGGGAGCAGTTGGGGGTTCGGTGCTTTGCTCAAGGGTCTCACCTCAGTCTTGGTATTGAAGGTGGAAGAGAGCGCTGGTCATTCACTCCCCCCACCTACAATCCGAGACTCAAACCCGCACAACCTTTGGGTTACAAGTCTGACACCATTAGGCCACAACTTCCCCTAAATCGCTGTGTGTTATGTGCCACACAGGATTCGAAACCACGACCTGAAAGGTTTGGGGCCAGTGGCTTAGCAGAGTGCACCACTCAGTTGATGCGCACTATGTGAAAAGAGTCCAGAACAATTCTAAACAAATATGTTGGTGGATTTTGATGTGAAAGGACAACAGGGGATGGAGATAAGCTCTCGTGCCTCCGTTGGTAAAAAAAAAAAAAAAAAG
>NW_015660014.1:114476-116642 GCF_001515625.1 Sinocyclocheilus rhinocerous | reverse complement strand
TAAATGGTGAAACAGGCAGCTCTCTTTTAACACAGACTTTTAAGAAGGGATGGATGTTTGCTTCAAGTGATAGCCCAGGTAAGTGAAATTATATTATCTTGCTGTATGTATGTCGTTTTCTTTACGTTTTCAGACTAAAAGCAATGAAAAAGCCATTTTAAAGTGGTTAAGCAAATAATAATAATAATTATTATTATTAATAATAATTATTAATAATTAATTAATAATAATTAATTATTATTATTAATTAATTATTAATAATCATACTTCATACACAGAGACTTACAACATCTAAAATACTTTTACCTTATGGGGTTGGTGGTCATGTATGATACCTATTTCTCAGTGGTTAAACTGGTGGTTTTCAACTCACCCCATGTTATAACCATCCCTGGTCTCCCCTGTTATTCAGGATACAGAATTCAATAGGAAGTCGATCTCTGGTCAGTTTCTTTTGGCAGTGAGTCCACTCTGAGTGATTGGGCTCATCACAGTGACCTGGGAAAACATCTGAGAGCCTTTCAGTGATCCGCAGATGAATGCAGAGGTAGATTGCTAACAGTGCATGTGCTTTTCTATGTGCGTGTCTGTTTACTTGTCAGAGTAGGCTATAATATCGTCTCTTAGCGAGTGTTATACTCTCTCCCTTGGCTCCGTGTCTTACGGTTCAGAAAGATGTAACCTCTGATCACTTCTGACACACCATTGTTTGACTGTCGGCAGAATTAAATGATATCTCTCTCTCCTCTCTTTTCTTCCGCTCTTCAAAACGGAATTCCCAGTCTCTGGTTTGTTACTCTTTCACAGAAAGGCTTGACAAGTATAGAAATGCAATTTCACTGATTCAAGGCAATTACCTTGGAGCCTCTCTCCTCATCAGGATGAAGAAACTACAAAGGCACAGATGGAGGCTGACTCTTGTAAAGGAAAGAGCTTGAGGCAAAGATCCGCAGCAGCCCCACTGACACTTGCGTGGTGATGACTTAAATCGCTCAAGCACTTGAGACAAAGAGGAGAGAATCCTAATTACCCACCAACACTTGCATCATCCTCAGTTTGCTGTGAATGTGGTGAGAGAGAGTTTGTAGTACATGTATTACATAGTGTGTGAATCGTAGTGCCACCCACTAACTTTAGTATCTTGGGTGTTTGTTTTCACTGGTTTGCCAATTTAGTATGTTTTACTGAAGTCAAGAAAAAAGAGGCGGGCAAGGTGTGTTTTACTCCTAGCACCAGCATTTCTGGCCTTTTGAGGACTGTACTCAGCAATATTTAGTGTTATTATTGCGACAGCATGCTGAAGGATAATATCCAGCAGTCCCCTTCATTTGTGCACTGAGACCTCTGTTGTTGTAGTTTGAGTTTAGAGCATTGTCTACAAGGCATATGCATGATATATCGGTACAATAACTTAATGGCTTGTATTAGAATGTAAGTTATCGGTATTTTGCAGAATATTAAATTGTGCGTGCTCAATTTCCCTTAATTTTACTTTTAGATTACCTTTGCCACCATCCAACGCTCACTTAAAGTTAATCTTCAAAAACATTAATTAAATAACACAAATGTAATCTTTAGCACATTTGTACTTTATTTATACAAAATATTATACATTTTAAGTTTCATTTAAATAGTTAAATATTTAAAATATATAATAAAATACAAAGTAAATTCATGTTTATTTCAGTAGTTGTTTACTTTGCATTATACTGTGATTTTATTTATTTTTTATTTTATTTGTGTTTTGTTTTTACTTTAGACAAAATAGTATATCATTTTTATATTGGTTAAATATTTAAATATTTAAAATATGTTTGTTTTAATAAATATTATAAGATATAATAAATATTGAAGACATATTTATTATATTTTTAATATTTAACTATTTGTTTATGTTAAAAATCAATATTTTAATACCAGCCATAATCATTAGTATCTCCCAGAATTTCAATATTGGTGTCATTATTATGTACAAGGCCTAGTCTCATTCTCATTTTCGCTGTGATGCTTTTTACATTGTAGCTGTTTGTTATTAATTATGTTATTCATGTTGTTATTATTTGTTGTTCCTGTGGCTCAGTGGTGGAGCATTGCGTAAGCAGCGCAAAAGGTCGTGGGTTCGATTCCCAGGGAACACACATACTGGTAAAAAAAATGTATAGCCTG
>NW_015660014.1:111538-112672 GCF_001515625.1 Sinocyclocheilus rhinocerous | reverse complement strand
AGGCTCCATCTGCTGGTGGAGGGGGCTGCAGCAGCTGCAAAGCCTGAATCTTGCGCTCCTCTGTGCTCGCCTGCCTGCCACTGCACACGAGCACCAGCTGTAAACTAGCCTACGCAGCCTATAGCACTGCTGCTAAAAATCACTGAGAGATTAGGCAGGTGATTAGTTAGTGATAGCACGGAGGGGATGGGATTTTTGGTAATACTGGTTAAACAATATAGAAAATAGGCATGTTTTGGGAGTACTTTATGTCTGAAAAGCTTACTGTAGAATTTATATTCTCAAATAATTGATAACAACTCAAAGGGTTAGGGGCAGTACATAATATTGGATTTTTTTTAGGTTTTCAGAGTTATGAAAGTCATGAAATTTGAAGTGGATGGAAAAAGTCTTATGAACTTGGCACTACTTTTTTTTTTTTTTTTTAAAGGAATAAATTAAGAGGAATATTTTTATGTTAATATGTATAATGGGTGACAAAACCACCTGAAGGGCTTTTATGGAGTTTGTAGATGTATTTTATGGAAGCTTCGGAGTTGTTAACCATAGTTAAGGAAAAAATTAGAAAGCGTATTGTCATATAAAGAAAGAAAGAAAGAAAGAAAAGGAAAAAGAGCTGTAAAATGATTTCATTCTTTTAGAAACTTTTGAAATTATATTCCTATTATCTATTAACTCTTATCTTTGCTTCACTTTGGTCACAAAATGTGCCATTTTCATAAACCTAACCCCATGAATACAAATCAAAGAGAAATTACCATGTGATTAGTCACTGACAGCAAGAGGTAGATGGGATTTAAGGTAGTGCTGAGTAAACAATTTAAACAAGTGCATGTTTGAGTGCAGTTTATGTCTGAAAAGGTATAATAGCAGCTCGATAGATCATTTGTAATCTCCGATAATCTTCTTTCAGTACTTGATGTCTGCTTCTGACCTTAGTGTTATTTATTTTCGTGTTTTTTTCCAAAACAGTAAGGATTTGTTTTCTTGTACCTCCTGTGGCACAAGAACGACATTTATCTAAAGCATATGCCCACATATAATTGTAATAAAATATTGGTATTGCTAACATATATGAATATATATACACACACACACACACACACACACACACAGACAGACAGACAGATACAT
>NW_015660014.1:82099-111159 GCF_001515625.1 Sinocyclocheilus rhinocerous | reverse complement strand
ATATATATGTAGGCTAGATGTCTATGAATGTCCAATGTATTTTGTGCAAGCTCTCAGAGTAGAGGTGCTGAAAAAGACCAGGGGAAACGAGGAACAGGCCAAGTTTGAGGTGTTACTGCTTTTTTCATATAGATTTGCTGTTAGAGAAAAAAAGGGAAAGAAAGGCTGTAAAATGATTTTATTCTTAAACACACACACACACACACACAACGTATCAAAAATATGTGATTTGGATGAAACTCATTAGATTGTCGTAACTAGACTTTTCACAACAATAAATTCTTATTCCGCAGAAACATGGCGGGCGCCGTGAACGTAGAAAAAAAATGAGACGGAAAGACGAATAACAGCATCAATAAATCATTCTCGTCCAATTTTGTTCCCGGGAGATTTCTGATGGATGAAATTAAGCACTTCCATCTCCATCTCCCACCTGATCGCGCGCGTATAAATCCCAGCAGCTGATCAGCAGAGCTCAGATATCAAACCGACCCCGCGCGAGCAGAGACGGCAGCGGACACCTCTCTCTCCCTGCTTCAACATTAATAACAGCTCCTCCGGAAACGTGCTCGCATTTAAAGCAGCCCATTTTTGGAGCGCTTCCATTTGGGTCTGAGCGCACTCTACACGCGGGCTCCTGGAGGCGGAACTGCTGCTCCCGTCGCGCGCGCTGTCCAGTGCTGAAGTTGTATTTCGTCTGTACGGAACGGCTCGTGAACAGCTGAAGCGCCGGAGCTTCCGCGTCTTTCCCCACTCTCAGGTGTTTCACTTTCAGCCCTGCTGGACCAACTCTTCTATTTTGCTGTGGATAAAGCGAGGATAACGTGCTGGAAGAGGCTTTCCGCTCTGCGCTCTAAACATGCCAAGGTCTTTTTTGGTGAAAAAGGTGAAGCTAGATGATTTCTCATCCGCTGAACTTGAGAGCGCGTACGGCAGGTCCAGGACCGATCTTAGCTTTCGGATACACGACAAAGGTAAATGCAAAGGAATGCTTATGCGCTTTTTCGGTTTATTTAGCACTCCTTAACCTAATACAAGCAGAGTTTTAGATGCAGCCATAATCAAACACATCTGAAATTGCTAAGCATGGTTTTTATTGTTCATTTATGAATTAAACTCTGCAGGAAGGAAAGTAGATATCCAGTAGCAGGATGGAGTACCCCCGTGGCTTTGTTTGTGATTTATGTGAAACCATAATGGGAATGCAAACATAATTAGTGGGATTCCATCACTGAAAAGGCATGGTAACATTCACATGCAAGCCATATGAATATCTGCCACTGGTAACAACGCTTAACTTCTCAGCAACTTGGAGCCCAGTCACTTCCAGATGAGCTTAGGTGTTTGTTTATTCTGCAAATCAAAGAAACGCTTAGGGCAGCTGCACACAGCACACTGCTTATGGTGGTGCCTTTAGAAGGAGGGTAATTAATCTTCCACTGTAAAAAAAGTGCTATCTGTGCTCATACTGTAAGTCCATAGTAAATGTGGCATCCTTCACAGCTCCACGGTTTTGTCCTAAAATAACTCTGGAATAATGTGAAGTCAAGCTGACACGTATTCTATTAGAAATTTCCTGTAGTGAGTGGTCATTAAGTCTAATTATATTCAAAGAGAAATGCTGAATTTGTTAAACACATAATGAATCTCAAAGAGCACTGGCAGAATCTGGTCACCGGTCGCCTTTGCCAAGGTGGAGATAAATTGAGTGGAAAAGTGGCCATCGCATCGCCGAAACCCCATTGTCCTCACCCGATTCCCTTGTGAATATGAATAATTGAATAAAAGATCTTGTTCTCTCCACGCTAGGCTACATCAGTGACTACATCTCCCCATCCGTTTATGATGGAGAAATTGACGGTGGCACTAAAGTACCTTCTCCAGGACCGATTTATGACAGCAACCACAGTGACTATGGGGCACCTGACTCGGACCAGCCTGACAGCCCACAGTCAGAGATCACGTCCGGGTACATCAATGGCGACAACGCAGTGAGCGAAGGTTACACTGTGGATGCGTTCTTCATCACAGACGGCAGGTCCCGTCGGAAAGTGCTCGGTGGCTCGCCGACCCTCCAGCGGCACACGTGCAACGAATGTGGCAAAACCTACGCGACGTCTTCCAACCTGAGCAGGCACAAACAGACACACCGGAGCCTGGACAGCAAGATGGCCAAAAAGTGCCCGACATGTGGGAAAGCCTACGTGTCCATGCCAGCCCTGGCCATGCACCTGCTTACCCATGACCTCAAGCACAAGTGTGACATATGTGGGAAAGCGTTCAGCAGACCTTGGCTACTGCAGGGCCACATGCGCTCTCACACGGGCGAGAAGCCCTTTGGATGTGCACACTGTGGAAAAGCGTTCGCTGACCGTTCCAACCTGCGGGCGCACATGCAGACCCACTCCGCATTTAAGCATTTCAAATGCAAGCGATGCAACAAAACTTTCGCGCTCAAGTCCTACCTGAACAAGCACTACGAGTCGGCGTGCTTTAAAGGCGCGTTCTCGCCGCTTGCGTCCGTCGAGTCGTGACTTCCGGTCTGTAAGTGCTCACTCCCCCCTCAAATGTTAGGATGATTACACTATCTTACCCAGTTATGTCTCACAATCAAAATTAAACCCAACAATAGCACAATTTTTTTCTCGTAAAGTTGACCTTAAAGGAATATGGAACCTTCGCATGCACTTCAGCACCCATGTCCTCAAATAACGTTCAGACAGTTCACCTCGGCGCTGCGCAGTACTTGACTATGACTTGCATCGAATGAAGGTTTGAGTGACACCATGTTCCTCATTAAAATAAAACTCTTTTGTATTGTCAGTGGATGTTATCATACTGCTGCAAGTGGCCCAAACGTATTCACAATCGAGGTAAACCGGTATTAATTATTTATTTATATATTGTTTTTTTTTAATATATTTATTTTTTGTTTGTCAGATTCTATTACTTCATCTAGGATGTATGATTCTCTATGATGCACTGAAAGTGTGATTTTCATGTATTTATTTATTTTAATGATTCATTTGGCCTTTTTCTTACTCAATAATGTTGCCTTTTGGGTTATGCCAGTCTTATTAACATGCCAAAGCATTTAGATCCATGGTAATGATTTAAAAAAAAATTTTTTTTTTTTTTTTTTTGTATTATTTTTTGTATACCTACTTAATGCATGCAAAAAGAAAAGAAATCTATGCCAATACCACAAAGCTTATAATTTTGCCAAAATGTAGAGATAGTATCAGGGGGCAATATTTCTAGGGGTTCTCATAAGAATATATAAAGCAATAATCATAATGCATGGTATTTTTGAAAGTAATAAAGTATTACCTATAGCAGTTTTTTCTAAATCAGGTACATTTTGATCCAATACTCTTAATAAACATTTAAAAATACCACATCAGGGAAAATGCCAATGTAGAGTTTAGTGAGACTAAATCCATAAGTCTAAACCATCTTTCTTTGCTCTCTACTTATGCACTGCCTGCCTCGAATTTAAATGTAGATTTAGGATGTAGGCCCCAAGTGCTGTAACTCCACTCTAAGCAATTCAGAACCATTCTCTGGAAGTGTGGAACATGTAATGGCTTTTCTGAGGTTAACTCAAAGGGACACGCAAGGACAAGAAAAGGAGTGATGGGAAGGTGTACCATCTGCATAGCCGTTCTGTAATGCACTCACACTGCATTTCCAGCTCGGATCAGATACTTCATTTTCTCTGGTTTGGGTGTCCCTGAGGTTGAAAGCACTTCATTGTAGAAATCCTTAAAAAGTAGCACAAAAACCCTAGATTCAGGTAGATGTTACCTAGCTCAATCTTCCTTTTTTATACCTCGAGAGAGGAATAACAGCTCAGTTTGTGAGATGATCTTCATGTAGATACTTATTTGAAGAGGAAAAACCTTTTTACTGTAGATGAATCCACTATACCTGTTCAAGAAACAAACAAAAAATGTCCTGCAACTTTTTGAGCCAATGTTCAAATTATGTAAGCACAAGACACAAGGCATTTTAAGCACTTCATAATAAAGGCAAAGTAAACAAACCAAGTCTATTGTTCATTTGTCCCTGATTATTGCCGTTCCTCTGTGAAATTAGTCTATTAAAGAGGCCAATTAATCTTGGTGAATGAAAATCAATACACACACACTGACGATGCAACACAGGCCAAGAAATGGGATGGGTGAAAACCTGCTATGATTATTTACGGTTCAATATATCCACTCTGGCAGTAGCAATTGGTTGTTTTTAATGTAGCACCAAAAGCTGATATAATGGAAATAATGGAGTGGCGATAATGAAAGTCCAGAGGGAATAATTTCCACAGGTGCTGTGTTTCCTTCAGGGTGGCATTCTCGCCACACAATCTTTGTTGTATAAGAAAAACATGCACTTTTGTTAACTCAAATCAACAGGTTTCATGGTGACGCTGCAAAGCTGCATGATGCTTTTCCATCCTTACTTGTACCAATCAGTGTACACCACATAAATGTTAGCAATCCACATTATTAGGTGTTTGTTTTGCCGCTTAAAGTGAGGGATGCATTATACTTGAGTTTTGGTGACTGTGCATGCAAGATCAATTGCCTTTGTGTTAGGATGCAATCCGCTTCACAAACATGCTACGAAGTGCAGCTTTTACTGCAGTTCCATCTGTATCTGCTCAGTTCTCGTTCAGCGAGGAGCACCAAACTCTCCCACTCAGGTTAATCTAACTTGTGCAAACGAGGCCACCAGTGTCATCAATTTGCTGGGAATCATTATCCGAGCATTCTGTGCGTCTGCGCTCCGGTCTCCGGAGCTCTGGGTAATTGTGCTAGCAGGATGGGATCAGCAGGAGCCATTATTTAACCGGAGACAGCTGTGCGAGGGGCCGCACACGTTGATCTGTTTGCTGTTTCGTCTCTGTCTCTCTGCTTTAGAATCACAGCATCCCTTGAGTGATTCCTGCGTTTTTTTGTACTCTCCTTGTACTCCGGGGTCCTCGGCTCTCTGACAAACCCCATAACGCTCTCTCAAGTCGAGCAAGTTTACTTTTACAACACAGACTGAGCTTGATCTCAGAATAAACATTTTTAGAAGTGATTATTGGATTGGGTTTAGTCAAAGAAACTGCTTATTAGTGACATCGCTATTTTTCGTTCTGGAAAGTCAGAATCAATATCTATGAGGTTGCAATCAGCAGTGGCTGAAATTGTGCTTGTGTCAACTGATGGATTAGATCAGAAGCTATTGAAGCAAGCCTTGTACTCAAAAACACATAGACGGGTCAGAGAACAGTATTCATTAAGAGTTTGTTGTTTGTTGATGTACTACTACTAATAGCTGGCCAGTATCTGTACATGCCAACACTCATAAGAAAACATCACTGTAACAGCTTTTATCTTGCACCAGCAAAACACCTCTTGTACTGTATTTTAAGTTGGGGTTTTTTTCTAAAAATGTTCAAACTGGGTTTTTTTTCTAAATGTCAAAAGCTGCATTATAATCCACTGTATTCCTCTGATAAAGGCTACAGTATTAACCTCCTGAAGCCACAAGCTTTAACGGAGGAGTTTAAGTTTTGATATTCCCTGATAATCTTCCCCTCCGCTATTGCACTTAAATCTTTAAATATTCAAATTTTGTTACCTCAAGAAACATTATGACGTTTAACAATGTCAGTTGCCGTTAGCTCCTGTGTGTCTTGTAATGGACTGTGATATGCAAGTTTGAAGATCTCTTTTAGAATGAGATTTTAGAGCTATAAATTGTTTTTCCCCATGCATATTTCGCAATGAGTTCAGACTGATTCTGCGTGTCCAAGCTACTTGGTTTGAAAGTGACTATGAACTGTGCTTTATGCAATAGAAAGTGGACATGTTTTGCAAGCAAAATTTCGCTGACGTGACCCACACCTATACTTGTTTCACAAAAACCCAACGTCCGTATTCTGTAAAACAGGTTGTATTGCTTCCGATTCAGGTCTTTTGTATATGCTTTGTTAAATATAGGGATGTTTTAATCAAGATGCCTTCAAAGGAGCTGCAAAAGATGAGCATAACTGATGTTATATGCAAACTGATATCTAAACGTTTTTTTGGTAACACTTTAGATTAGGGAAATCTTTTCACTATTAGCTAGTTGCTTGTTAGCATGCATATTACTAGCATACTGGCTGTTTATATACAGTACATATTAATGCACGACCATATTCTAGATCCCTTAACCCTACCCAATACCTAAACTACTACAACAACTACCTTACTTACTATCAAAAAGCAGCAAATTAGGAGTTTATTCAGGGAAAACTCTTAGTTAATAGTGAATATGTGTTCCCTAATCTAAAGTGTTAGCTTTTTTAAATTTTTCTTATTCTCTCTAACATTCAAATATAAAAAATATAAAATCAAATAAAACAATCAATAAAAGGAACGGGCTAGGTTAGCTGATTATCTTAAATGTCCACACATATCTCTGACCATTCATACTGCTGTTAATATTTTGTCCAACAAGTGGATGCGATGAGACCTGTTTTCCGTTGTATGCTGCTTTTTCTTAGTGGAAGCTTTAAGATAATACACTGGGTTGATTATGAAATAATTTAAACTCACAACAGTATGTCATCCAAGATTTTACTTGTCGCAGTGACATAAGTGGGATAATGTTTAGTCAGATGATCATTATCACAAAATAAACCCCGACGAAGAGTGATATTTCTTACATGTTGTGTAGTGGTTGGTGTTAAGGGCTCAAAAATATCTGTATAGTAGTACAATTTAAATAATAAATGTAGGCTATAATATAGAAACAATCAAAAACCTTGGTTAAACACACTTCGGTATTTTACACCACGTGACAATACCCCAAATTTGCAGAGATTTTGATGTTTTTGAGTTGAGAATTTCACGTTTTACGAAGCAGAATGAAAGTCCATGCAGTGATGTTCCCCTTATCAAACATAAAGTTCCTTTAAAGCAAGGTACTATAGAAGACATATGTATCCTCCACAGTATAGATTCATAGTACCTCAGCTATCTGTCACATCCTCTCTTTCTCAGATATGTTTCCCAATTCAGCGATTTCCATTCTGTTTTTATCCAAGCAGCTTGTGTCTTTTTAGTCGTTTTAATAACATACTAATCCATATCTGCACTTTCTTGCAGCTCAACCATGACACCTGTAACATAAAGCATACTGTTCCTTCTGATTCTCTCGTAATATAGAGAGGGTTTGCTTCCCTAGTGTTGTGTAGATGTCCATACTAGTGTAGGTGGAGGTCTTGAAAAGCAATGTCTGCAGGCAACTTTGCTCAGACACACTTCAGTAGCTACAAGTAGCAGCCGGGCGCTCAGAGAGAGAGAGAGAGAGAGAGGTTTTTTATAGCTGTTGCGCAGCCACTTGAGAGTGTTACTTCTGATGAGAATAGACATTGTGAAATGCATCGTCTTTATGCTCTGTGTTTGTATGTAGTATATACTTAAAACATATTTAAATGTTTAAAAACATTTATTTTAAATATAAAATATTACAAATATATTAATGTTTCATTTTAAATTGTTTGAAAATATTTTTAAAAATATTTAAACATTTATTAAATTGATTCCAGTGGATAAAAATAATGGCTTAGGCTGAAACAGCTTAAATTCACATTAGCATAAGGTTAAATGTTTAACCTTTAGGTTTTGTAGTAGTTAACCCTGAATTCCTCCCCCGAAGAGAGGTCATTAAATGCAAATAGTATCAATGTTATAAAGATTTAACTATTCTTATTTACATAGAAGTGCGACTTATCTGGCAGACAGTGGAAGATTCAAATAATTCATGAGGCCTTTCAGTCATTCATAATGAGGTCTGTGTATCTATGAGGTGTCTATTTTGAGAGCGGGATGAGTTCTTGTTGCATGCTCTTGCTCTGTTGCATGGCAAATGTTCCCAGGCAGAGAATAGCACTTTCAGGACTCTAGGAGGAGGAAGGGTGGGATGGAGAGAGAAGCGGTGGGAGGGATGGAGAAAGAAAGAGAGGGAGAGAGAAAGAGAGAGAGAAAACGAAGGAGGAGGGAGGGAAGTTGACCCAGTTTAGATGACATGCAGCTGAGAAAGCGTGTTCTAGCTTGAACAGTCAGTACATTTTTAATGGCTCCTTTTGAATATCTGTATGAGAGGGATGGTTCAGTTCCTTAATTGTGCCCAACCGAGGCTTCTGCCCATTAGTGTGTATAGGCCAACTGCTTGTGTGCAATCGTTGTCTAATGTTAGGCTTGAAGGAGCATTTCTGAAGAGCCATGATGTTCTGATTATTGCAGCTTTGTGGTCTGTTCTTGTCCTCTGTGCCTGTTGCAGTAATGTAAGCTGGTAACATAAACACTTCAAAGTGAAGTTTTAAGTAATTTATAACTATCGTTTTAACTATTCCAAATAGATATGGTGCGTTTGAGTATTGAGCATGAGCACTTGGTTTGCGTAACTGAGTGTTTCCTATAGTGTGCCACAGCCTCTCAGCGATGAACTTGTGCTAAACAGGCCAGGCATGTGCTTTTGTTTCGACCTTTCTTTTAACTTGGCTGAGGAATTAACACATCATGCATATTCAGCAGGCAAGAAGGTGGAGCAATGCCCCACAACAGCCTTTGATGTGCGTGAGTCAGTGGTTGCGGATGCTGCATTAGCGTGGCTTTAGAATGACTAAGACCTATTTATTCTCCTCCGCTACAGGAACGTGCGTCTCCTCTCACTGCAGGTCCATTTTTACACTGACTCTCGCCGTTTTAAATAGAGCACATTCCAGCGTATGGGACTGAGAGCATTGTGAAATGCTGTGACTGTGTGTGCCGTGTCCACTCGGGTTAATCGTGCAGGTTTGAGGGCTTAAAATTAAAGTGATTAAAATAAAATGACCTGAACACTTGTTGAATTTTGTCAGGAGATGAATGTAGACCGAGTTTAACCAACTGAGAAAATACAACTTTTCTCAAAAAATCCAACAGCACTTTTGGTGCACACCCAGGTTTGTTGGATGTCAGAGTTTGGTTCGTTTGGATAATGTGAACACTGTTTTCTGAACTCGGGTGCATACACGCAAACTGTACCTGTAACTGACATGCTGCAAGCAGAGAGAATTTATATCTAATTTCTGCTCACCTTCAGAAGAAATTGCCTGCCGCATTCTTTTGAAATTTCCATTATTAAAGACACATGAGCCATTTTGTGTTGGTGCTTTGCGAACAGAAAGCGAACCTAATTTTACAAAAGTACAAAAGTGAGGCAAGCGAGCAACAGTATGCATCAATTTTGCTGTCTTCTCCTGCATAGTCCTTACATAGCAACAGGGCTAAACAGCTGCCATTCTGATGACACAAACATACTGTGGTTCAGAACCAAAAACACAGTGCGAACACAATCCAGAGGAGAAGGGGATCAGTCGAACTCTGGTTCAGACCAGGCAAATGAACCAAGTGTGAAAGCACCCTTAAATTGGTAGCTGTGTTTTTGGAACATGGCAGATGGATTCTAGCTGGTCTAAATTGACCATTAGCTGGTCCAAGCTCATCAATGGCTGGCTGATTTAACTAAAATATTTATAATATTGTTTAATTTTCGATTGGACAAAAACAACTGGTAGTAAAAACAGCACACTTCAACTTGACATTAACATTATGTTAAACGTTTAACCTTTTGGATTTTGTCATGGTTAAGCCTGAGATTCAGCTTGATAATACATATTCAGGCACTCTTTGACCAAAATACAAGTAATTAAAATGGAAAATTAAAGTAATTGAAATATAAAATACAGTAACACTTGTTGAATTCAGTCAACAAATGAATGTAAACTGAGTTTAACTGCGAAAAACCTACTCAAACTGGTGTGTTTTGGAACATGACAGCTAGTTTCAAGCTGCACTTAACTCGTCATTAGATGGTCCAAGTTCATCATAAGATGGTTAAACATATTCTAAAACAGCCTGACCACCTTAAGGTGATACTGTATGATAGGCTGGTAGCTGGTTTGTTTGCCAGTCTACCAGGTGGAACCAGCTAATGACTATCTTGAATGAACTAGAAACCAGCTTAAGTTGGGTTTTCTAGTAGCATTTCTTATTTAAAGGGGTCATATGATGCGATTTCAATTTTTCCTTTCTCTTTGGAGTGTTACACGCTCTTGGTGCATAAAGAAGATCTGTAAAGTTGCAAAGACTAAAGTCTCAAATCCAAAGAGATATTCTTTATAAAAGTTAAGACTTGTCCACGCCCTCCTAAAACGGATTATTCTAACACGCCCCCACGTCTACGTCACGATGTGGGAAGATTTGCATTACGCCGCCCAAATGTTCACACAAAGAAAGAAGGCGTAACTTTTATTCTCGCTATTGCCGCCGCCACCATGTTGTGGAGACGCTGTGTATTTCGTTCAAGCAAAACTACTTTGTTTGGCCTTCCAAAAGATACGTACTGGATCCGGGTGACTGCAGTGACCATCTGATCTGGATACAGACTGGATCTGGTGGCTACGGTGACCTCGGAATAAGAGAGAAACAGACTAATATTAGCGTAGATGCCATTCTTCTAGCGATGTAGCAAGTACATCAGGTGTTATGGAAAGTGTTCCCGGCTCCGGTTGACCTAATTAATGCAGCCTAAAAATCCTCCAGAGTTTGGGCGCTAAATAGGAAAAGGATCTTCCGCCCGCAGTTGATTTTGATATTCTAGGTATTATCAAATTGCTAGAGTTTTGAGAACACAGCAGACGTGGAGGACTATAATGTAACAAGAGCTCGTTCAACACCATCAACATCAATTCCATGTGACATTATTAAATCTAGAGTATGATTTCGACAATGAGTAGGTCCTGAGACGTGTTGTCTAACCCCAATAGAGTTGGGAATGAATGTCAGAATGTCTATGAATGCTGATCCCAATGCATCTTTTTCATTATCAACATGAATATTAAAATCACCAACAATTAAAACTTTATCTGCAGCCAGCACTAACTCGGATATAAAATCAGCAAATTCTTTAATAAAGTCTGTATGGTGCCCTGGTGGCCTGTATACAGTAGCCAGTACTAAACCTTCCTATAAACATCCCCAGGTGTTTAAACTCCATTTGAGCACTTCTCCATGGCTTTCCTTTATCATTCCCATTATGAGATGCAGGCTATCTCACGAATTGCCTCTGAGTGAAAGGATCAAGATTTGGCTGTTGACAGAAATTTGACTAAATCCACATGTTAGTAGTAGCCAGAGGCTGTTTTGAGACACTTAGTGTGTGAGTATAAACTTACAGTGTGTGTCCTCTGAGAGATAATGCTTGTGTCTTTGTGTGTGTGTGTGTGTGTGTGTGTGTGTGTGTGTGTGTGTGTGAGTGAGAGAGAAAGAGAAAGCAAGCACCGAGCATCTGAATGGAACAGTCAATGGGATTTGGACGCTCTGGTGTCTCCACGCCTGTGGCTCTATTGTTTGGCTCTTCGATCTCCCATCTCTAACTCTTTATCTCGCTCTTTTTCTTCCTCGCTTCTCTTATTCTCTCTACCTCTCCTTTTCTCCTTTTCTCTCATTTTCGCACTTAAAGGAACAGTACACCTTCAAAAATAGTTTTGAAGTTGTGAATTGTTAAAATAATGTGATCTATGACCTTTATACGGTATGTGCCATTGTAAAGTCTGTAAGTAATAGCCTCAGTTTCATTCATGTTAAATTCAATATGGCGTCTAATCTGATTAAGGTCTATTAACATCAAATACCATTGACCAAGGTGTCAAACTTGGTTCATAGGTGCCATATTTGAGTCACAGCAGAAAGAATAAGGTCAAATGAATTAGTGGATTACTTCTATTTCAGCCTGTTGTTTGTCAAACCCATTGCATAACTTCAGAAGGCTAGTATAATATAGTGCACAAGTTGTATGGACCATGTTTATGGTGCCTTTTTAAAGATGCGGTCACTATGAGCAGTCTGTGAACATTTGCATTAAGAATTATCTTTTGTGTTTCATGGAATAAATAACAGTACACAGATTTGGAATGCCATGAGAGTAAATGATGACAGAATTTTCATTTTTGGGTGAACTGTTGTAAGCACACAATTTTCTCCCCTTTTTCCCTCAGCAATGGGATTTAGACCCATCCTTAAACTGCGCACCCTGAAAGATGTCCTCAAGAAGAGCTCAGCTCTTGTTACATGATACTTTTTAATCACTGATGTAGGGTCAGCCTACCTACCTAACAACAGACTAAGCTGAGCTTTAGATTGTAGATTAAGCAGAACATCCAAACTGTTCCAGGAACAGAGTATAATACATATCAACAGTGACAATACAATACTGGAGGTAAAGGCTTGTGGGAACACTGAGCAATGTAGCTGATCTGAACAGCAGTCAGTGTTGATTTGCTGCTTGTATCTCCCTTGGGGAATATTAAAACCCTTGAATCCACTACAACGCAATGCATTTTGAGTACTGCAGTCATCTACATTGTTCCAACAGCTTTTGTAATAAATGTTAAAATAAAGTATTTTCTATTTTATTAGTTTTATTATTTATTGTATGTATAATATTTTATATTAACAAAACTATATGCAATGTCCCTTTTTCAGGATGCGATATTTTAAAGATTGTAAAATCCAAATAAGCTTTAAAAATCTTTACTGGAAAGGGTTTAAACAATATTGTTTATACTTGTTCAATGAGCCATAAACAATTATTGCACATGCACCTGTGGAACAGTCTTTAAGACACTTACAGTTTACAGGCAGTAGGCAATTAAGGTCACAGTTATAAGTTAAATGACAGTAAAGAGACCTTTCAACTGACTTTGAATAACACCAGAAGAAAGATCCCAAAGGTTCCTGTTCACCTGTGTGAACATGCCATATTCCTGCTGCAAGAAGCATGAGGACTGCAGATGTAGCCAAAGCAAAAAAACGGCAATGTCCATAATGTAAGACACCTAAAACAGTGCTACAGGGAGACAGAAAGAACAGCTGATCAGTGGTAAACCACTTGTAATCATGTGAAGATCAGGTACACACTAACACTGTGTGTGTATACCTACTGTGTATACCAGTTTAAGTGGATCAGTGTACTCACTCTCTCTTGACTTGCTGTTAATAGTCAATCAAAGTTATGACTGTTTGAGGAAACTAACCAGGCTAACTACGAAAACTATAGACGCACTGATCATCATTTTTCATGGACAATTCTATTTCTGACTGTCAGCAAATGGGCTGATTCTGATTCGGATTGCTGATTTTGACTGAAAGCTCTCTCCTCCACATCACGAGTAGACACGCCCCTTATTGCTGATTGGCTACAAATTTGTTTTGCTATTTGGCCCGAATCAGTTTTCTAAAGTGTTTTTGAAAAATCACATACCCTGCCTTTAAGTAAGAGACAAGAGAGAATGAAAGAGTATATGAACAAGCTGTTTATTTGCTCTATTACAGGCCTTAAACTGGCCTTAAAAAAACGATGAGATACCTAAATATGAGATACTGATAATGGAAACTGCTCAAACACAGTTTTATCCAGGCCCGGTTCCAGAATTAAATACTGAGGGTGTTTCAGAAATTAGTGAGTGTGCTCTAGCCTCAATGCACATACATTCTCATGTATATTTTTTGCTTTGTCTATTGCTCTTTCAAGTGTGAATTCCAAATGAATATGCGGATGTCATTCCCGAAACTTTTGAGCATGTATGTGGCCGAAAAAAAAAAAAAAACCCATACAAATCTAAATGGATAACATAGCCTAGAAAGCACATAAAGAGCACTCCATTTATAATAACTAAAAAGCTGTTCCTCGTTTTAGTTCATCGCGATCTCAAGACGTTTTGTTATAATGAGAGGATTCTTGGAAAGCCCAGCACTGAACTCTGGTGTTTTGAGCTGTGAGTGGATTCTAACTTAAACGCCTGATTGGCAAATTGCGTTCAAGAAATCAACAGAAATGTCTGCGATTGGCTACATTGCTCAACGCTGCAGAAAACAAGATGTAAATAAACCTTTTGACGCTCTCCAAAGCGCAAACACAAATATTAACTGGACAGTTTGCCAGATCTGTTTTGCCAATATGACAGTTAATGCAAAATATCGCGAGTTTTTTTTTTTTTTCAGAATATCGGCGCCTATATTTTGGGTAACCAAACAGTTGCTGGTCCCCATTGACTTTGATAGAAGGAAAAAAAATACTATAGAAGTCACTGGGGACCAGGAACTGTTTGGTTACCTACATTCTTCATAATAACTTTTATGTTCAACAGAAGAAAGAAACTCATTCAGGTTTAAAACAATTTGAAAGTAAGAAAATGATGACAGAATTTTCATTTATTGCAGAATTTTTGCTGAATTTTCAGCAGTTTGGACTTGAATGAAGAGAGAGAACCTGCACTTGACCTTATCACATGCATTTTGTTTTCATAGTTAGACAGATATTGTGATGTATCATTATAGGATTGTCTAGCAATATATCAATTATCGCAGAATTGCTGTATCATGATATTATCAGTATCGTGAGCCATGTATCGTGTAGTGTATGATATTGTGAGGTACCTTGTGAGTCCCACCCCTAACCTCCACCCCAAATTCAATGTTTAGTTTTCTTCCAATACTTCAAGCCTCAAGAACAGTGAGCTTGCTCTGCCTGTACAGTATTTTCTCTGCTGACGCGTCTGTTCTCTCCTCTTTGCATCTGTCTTTATCGTGTCTCATCTCTCATCTCTGTTAACATCCCGTTTACAGACTTAGTAATATTTCCTCATAGGGGTGAAGCAATATTTATATAGGCAGAGCAAGATACTTCATCATTCCGTCTATGGTGCATTGCAATTGGGTTTACGCTGTCAATATAGAAGACAAACCAATGCGCCGCTGTCCCTGCATGATGGGCCAAAATATCGGCCCCAAAGTGCGTCGGCCAAAGTGCCTTGATGGAAAAGTGGAGAAACATCTCACAGCAAGAACTGGCAAATCTGGTGCAGTCCATGAGGATGAGATGCACTGTAAAACAGCTGTTGGCCACACAAGATACAACTGCAACTTTTGATTATATTAGAAAATATAAATTAATGTAATATTTATTGGACAATTCAATTGAATTCTGTTCTGTAATTGCAGAATTGGCAAACAATACAGTTTCAAAGTAGGTTCCTCAACACTGGTAGCTTCTTTACGAAATGCTTTGTAGTGACACACCATATTATAATGTGATCATATTCTTTAAACATCTTATCGTTCCGCAGACGTTTTCCTCTTTTGTTTTTTATCCGCCATCTCTATCTTTCTGTCGCTCGGCTCGGCTAATGTCCGTCCCATGCACTGAAAGCTCTCTCCTCCACATCACGAGTAGACACGCCCCTTATTGCTGATTGGCTACAAATTTGTTTTGCTATTTGGCCCGAATCAGTTTTCTAAAGTGTTTTTGAAAAATCACATACCCTGCCTTTAAGTAAGAGACAAGAGAGAATGAAAGAGTATATGAACAAGCTGTTTATTTGCTCTATTACAGGCCTTAAACTGGCCTTAAAAAAACGATGAGATACCTAAATATGAGATACTGATAATGGAAACTGCTCAAACACAGTTTTATCCAGGCCCGGTTCCAGAATTAAATACTGAGGGTGTTTCAGAAATTAGTGAGTGTGCTCTAGCCTCAATGCACATACATTCTCATGTATATTTTTTGCTTTGTCTATTGCTCTTTCAAGTGTGAATTCCAAATGAATATGCGGATGTCATTCCCGAAACTTTTGAGCATGTATGTGGCCGAAAAAAAAAAAAAAACCCATACAAATCTAAATGGATAACATAGCCTAGAAAGCACATAAAGAGCACTCCATTTATAATAACTAAAAAGCTGTTCCTCGTTTTAGTTCATCGCGATCTCAAGACGTTTTGTTATAATGAGAGGATTCTTGGAAAGCCCAGCACTGAACTCTGGTGTTTTGAGCTGTGAGTGGATTCTAACTTAAACGCCTGATTGGCAAATTGCGTTCAAGAAATCAACAGAAATGTCTGCGATTGGCTACATTGCTCAACGCTGCAGAAAACAAGATGTAAATAAACCTTTTGACGCTCTCCAAAGCGCAAACACAAATATTAACTGGACAGTTTGCCAGATCTGTTTTGCCAATATGACAGTTAATGCAAAATATCGCGAGTTTTTTTTTTTTTTCAGAATATCGGCGCCTATATTTTGGGTAACCAAACAGTTGCTGGTCCCCATTGACTTTGATAGAAGGAAAAAAAATACTATAGAAGTCACTGGGGACCAGGAACTGTTTGGTTACCTACATTCTTCATAATAACTTTTATGTTCAACAGAAGAAAGAAACTCATTCAGGTTTAAAACAATTTGAAAGTAAGAAAATGATGACAGAATTTTCATTTATTGCAGAATTTTTGCTGAATTTTCAGCAGTTTGGACTTGAATGAAGAGAGAGAACCTGCACTTGACCTTATCACATGCATTTTGTTTTCATAGTTAGACAGATATTGTGATGTATCATTATAGGATTGTCTAGCAATATATCAATTATCGCAGAATTGCTGTATCATGATATTATCAGTATCGTGAGCCATGTATCGTGTAGTGTATGATATTGTGAGGTACCTTGTGAGTCCCACCCCTAACCTCCACCCCAAATTCAATGTTTAGTTTTCTTCCAATACTTCAAGCCTCAAGAACAGTGAGCTTGCTCTGCCTGTACAGTATTTTCTCTGCTGACGCGTCTGTTCTCTCCTCTTTGCATCTGTCTTTATCGTGTCTCATCTCTCATCTCTGTTAACATCCCGTTTACAGACTTAGTAATATTTCCTCATAGGGGTGAAGCAATATTTATATAGGCAGAGCAAGATACTTCATCATTCCGTCTATGGTGCATTGCAATTGGGTTTACGCTGTCAATATAGAAGACAAACCAATGCGCCGCTGTCCCTGCATGATGGGCCAAAATATCGGCCCCAAAGTGCGTCGGCCAAAGTGCCTTGATGGAAAAGTGGAGAAACATCTCACAGCAAGAACTGGCAAATCTGGTGCAGTCCATGAGGATGAGATGCACTGTAAAACAGCTGTTGGCCACACAAGATACAACTGCAACTTTTGATTATATTAGAAAATATAAATTAATGTAATATTTATTGGACAATTCAATTGAATTCTGTTCTGTAATTGCAGAATTGGCAAACAATACAGTTTCAAAGTAGGTTCCTCAACACTGGTAGCTTCTTTACGAAATGCTTTGTAGTGACACACCATATTATAATGTGATCATATTCTTTAAACATATATTTCACACCTTGTATTGGGCAAGAATTAACTTCATCCTTAACTCTACAATCTGTTCCTACAGACCCTCTCTTCCTCTCTATCTTTGCCTTTTTGTCTCTTCATCTCATTCTCTCTCTCTTTCCCTCTCTCTCTCCAGGGCATTTTCTCACCCAAGATTAGACTACCTGCCTTCATCATTACACAGGCATTAAATATAGCACAATAACCTCAAGACGAAGAACGGAGAGAGAGAGGTTATAAATTACACCCTTCTTTACAGACATGCAGTATGGGAGTGAGAGAGAGAGAGAGAGAGAGGGAGGACACTGCTGGAATTATTTGAAGCTGATCTGTTCTGTTCTTTCTTTTTGAGTTAGGCAATAATGGAGAGCGTGAAGAGGTAAACTGACTCTTGAAGACAGTGTGCTGATAAACGCAATGCTGCCTCCTGATTAGCGCTGCTCAATGTTCTACATCTCATTTGAAAATTCAACATCTCTCAGTATTTACTGTATGGTGGCCTTGCCTTGACAGCAGTATGTTCAGTTCGATTTATGGGTCTCTACGATTTACTTAGCCGTACAATGCATTTGGGAAATGCAGCTGGTCTGTTTTGTTCAGTTTATTTCAGTTCATATCAGTTCAGTTTAGATAAATTGTTCCGTACCTTTATGTGGTTCTGTACAGCTCACTAGTTAAGGGGGAAGGGCTGCGTTTCCCAAAAGCATCGTAAGCATAAGTAGATCATAGAGACCATTGGTGCTAATGATTACTACGATCTACTTAGGCTTCCAGTGCATTTGGGAAATGCAGCCCAGTTATTTTTATATAATTCAGTTCATTTCTGTTCTTTTAAAATCAATTTAGCTCATTCTGTTCTGTTCAGATAAATTCAGTTCAATAATTTGTTATAAATCCAGTCTATTTTATTCAGGTCGTCAAATTCAAATCAGTTTTGTTTGGATGATTTCAGTTCTGTTTTGGTTTACAAAAATTGTTGACTCTTTTGGTATAAATTTGTATTTAAGTTCTTTCATATTTTATTAAAATGTGTTGAATTCTTTTAAGTACCATCCTGTTCAGTTTAAATATTGTTAAAGTTTAGTTTTGTCAGTTCCATTTAGATAAACTTATATCAATAACAATATTAATTTCAGTTCATTTTTCTGAATTGTACTTTAATATAGTTCACTTCAGTTTAGTTCACTTCAGTTCTGACTTGTTTGGCTTATTTCAGTTAGTATTTGGTTCATTTTTATTCTATGCAGATAAATTCATTTCATTAATTTGGTATGTTCAAGTTCAGTTTTGTTTTATTTTATTCTGATTATCAAATTCAGTTCAGTTCTGTTTGGATGGATTCAATTCTGTTTTGGTATAGTTGAATTCAGCTCAGATCTTTACTGTTTTCTTCAAATCACTACTTTGATTTAGTTCAGTTCAGTTCTGTCCATTCTGTCCGATACTTTAAATTTAGTTCAATTTAGTTCAGTTTAGCGTAGTGTAATGGAGTTTGCTGATGAGGTTAAAGCAGCACTGTTCAAATGTGCATTGCAGTGCAATGCAGTACTATGAGAGAGAGAGAGAGAGAGAGAGAAGGATGCTGGAGTAAGTAAAGTGTTGTAAATTTTGGTCTGTCTTCTGTGCATGTTTTCAGCTTCAGTGGGTCAGGGGATGAGTTGTACTTCGAGCTGCTCTGCCGGATCAGCACTTTCTGCTCCAATCAATGCAGCCGGGCCTGCAGCGGGAAACCAGGACAGGCATGTTCCTCACTGGGATACACATACAGTATATACATATACACTCTCAGAAATAAAGGTACAACAGCTGTCACTGGGGCGGTACCTTTTCAAAAGGTACATATTTGTACCTAAAGAGTCCATTTTGGTACCTTAAAGGTACATATTAGTACTTAAAGTGTACATATTAGAACCTTTAGTGTACCTTTTGAAATGGTACCGCCCCAGTAACACCTGTTGTACCTTTATTTCGTAGAGTGTATGCACAAACAAACACGTGTGGGGAATGTTCCTAAACACGTATCTGTGAAGCATACATAGACAAGTGCTTGTAGGCATGATGTATGATTAGAAACATAATCACACCAGCTAAAATGTGAGATTCATGCAGCAACATGTACAGATCTACTATTTTACACAGACACATATACTTGCTATCTAAATTAAGCATACGCCATTGTTTTAATGTGAAGCGTAATATAATTACTACAGACTAACCCTAACCTAAACCCTACTGTATACACTAAAAGAAAACTGAATTTTTAAAATGAAAAAAACTACACACACACATTCACAGCTGTGCATGCATAAAAAATGCACACAACAACACAGACAAATAAGGACAACCTGAACATACATGCGCGCGCACACACACACACACACACACACACACAAGCATCAGAGTGTTCTGACTGATGTGTAAATAGAGTTGTGACCTGCTCTCTGAAGCGGCAGGTCTATGTGACCTTGCCATTCCATCATAACAGGAACACAGCGGGATTGAAACAGAGATGAGACATGAGCCAGATGACTCAGGGTTTAGTTGAAAGCATCTCATTCTCTTGTACGGGACTTAAGAAATCATTATAGGGTTTGTTGAAAGATAAACAGGTATCTGAATTTGGAATATGCCATGTCGAGCATGGGACAGATGCTTCTGGTCAGACTGTACCCCGGGGGGCAATCGAGGTTCAAATTAATCAAGTGGCTTTTAGCAGGAGTGCTGCTTCTGTTGGATTCTACAGAATTCACACACAAATAAAAACAAAAGCGCACAGCCAAAAGCACAAGAGGTCAGTTAGTGATATTTATAGTCTCTGCTCAAGGTCTTATCGAAGATAATGCCACACATATCAAATCATCAGTAAATGGAAAATAACACCACCAAAAGGCTGGTGTATCAGAGCCCTATTAAGAATCCTGGTTTTTAATATACTGATTTTGGACAAAACAATACATTTAACGTTAATGTTTAACGTTTTGATGACATTTTTGTTATGGTCTAAATTTTAGGCATCCTGCCTAATTTTTGTAAAATTGTTTTAATCATGAATTATGAGATTCAGTAATTATATATATATATATATATATATATGTGTGTGTGTGTGTGTGTGTGTATGTATATATATATATATATATAAACGAAAAATCTTTTTAGCATAAAAATGTTGGATATAGATAAAACAAATAACATTTAAAACAAATAACATTTAATTTAAGTATGTTTATATATTTAAGGGAGAATAAGTAAATATATTATGAATTGTATATTTAAATTACATTATTTTTCATTTTATGCTAGATACTCTATATATTTATACTGGAAAACAAAAAGGTTTTTGATTTGAAGATTTTTGTTGTTGTTGTTGTTGTTGTTTTGTTATTGTGAACACTAAACACTTTAAAAATACTTTGAATTTAATATTTATGCATAAAAACCAAGATGAGATGTTCCCTCTCAATGCTCAAATAAAACTGCCATTACCCTCACTGTTAATATCTGTTACTCCTCTTTCTTGACCTCTTTTTGAGTGTGAGGTATATGCATGAGGGTATTGTTTGTTTTTATTTGTTGTGCATGTTTGTGTGTGTATCTGAAAAGTCTGTTGTCTTGGCAGTTGCTTTGTTAGTTTTCTTCAGGGCAGGACTGTGTGATGTCTGATTTGAAACGGAGAACCACTCAAATCTCAAAATACACTCACTTCAAACATGGGCGCAGTTTAAGCAACCGAGTCAGAGAAAGACACAATCTCAGACAAGAATAAGGTACATTTTGAGCATTTTACTCTTAGAACAAGGACAGAACTGGTTTAAAGTCACAACGAAACACAGCGTCACACACGGCGGCCTAGAGTGAGCAGAAGCCGGGGGATAAAGTGAGGAACGGCGGAGGGCTGGAGTGAGCAGAGGCGGCGGATTCGACGAAGAAGCGTCTGGCGGCAAAGAGAAAGGAAAAATTGAAATCGCATCATATGACGCCTTTAATAAACTTCTGGATTATTGTGATGTTTTTATCAGATGTTTGGACTCTCATTCTGACGGCACCCATTCACTGCAGAGGATCCATTGGTGAGCAAGTGATGTAATGCTAAATTTCTCCAAATCTGTTCCGATAAAGAAACAAACTCATCTACATCTTAAATTACCTTAATGTATTTTAAATTATCTTTAATGTATTTGCCCTGATTTGATCTGTTTTCCTGGTAAATTTATATGTTTTTATATTATTTTGTCATCATTATTTTTTAAGGAGTTAAAAATGGTGCTTATCAACCTTGATTGACATGGCAATAACATTCTATTACATTATTTTGACAGTTAAAGTTTTGGGCGTTTTTTTTGTTGGAGTGGGTGGGTTTTGGTGAGTTTTTGGGCTGGAAATTGTCCATTCAATCTGGCAACACTGGTCTGGATCAGTTTTCTCTTTTAGACATAAAAAATCCTTTTGTGGGAGACTTTGAGCTTTGTGACTTTGCGGATCTTATACATGCACAAACAGATACATAAGACACTAAAGAAAAAGGAAAACGCATCATATGACCTCTTTAATGATTATCTGTCACTAAATAAATGTGAATGCATCAAATTCTTTCTCCAGACTCAATCTTGAAGAAAATTACCAATAAAGGAAAAGTTCATCCCAAAATGAAAATTAGCTGAAAATGTACTTATCCTAAGGCCATTTAAGATGTAGATGAGTTTGTTTCTTTATCGGAACAGATTTGGAGAAATACATTAGCATTACATCACTTGCTCACCAATGGATCCTCTGTGGTGAATGGGTGCTGTCAGAATGAGCGCTCAAACATCTGATAAAAACATCACAATAGTCCAGAAGATCAGCTTGATCATCTGCATTTTCAGATTTATCTGACTCGGGCTCGAACTGATATGGTAAAACTGACGGCATTATTAACTGTCTTTATCATTGCTTGGAAGCTAAAACTCTCAATTACGGTAAGGGATGTTACATTTCCGACACATGCTTGAGATGCTTGGCCAATCACAACGCACTGGGTCAGCTAGCCAATCAGAGCACACTGAGCTTTTCAGAAGGAGGGGCTTTGTAGAAATCGATGTGTTTTAGAAAGACTGGGCCTAGAGGAGCTACAATAATGTACAGTACTGTATGTGAAAAATTATGTGTTTTTTTGAACATTAAAGCAAGCTAACATATTTTAAAACAACCAATACACAAAATAATGATATTTGAAAATAGCATCATGACTATATATACACACATACAGTATATACTGTATATATATATATATGATTGGATTGATTGTTGAATTTGTCCCTTTTATGTAAAACTGTGAAAATGACTGAGTAATATTTCCTGATTATACACATGCACATTCTCCTCTTCCCTCTGATGTCAGCAGTGCACTAATTTGATTAACGACTATAAACAATTAGCAGAATGCGTATTTCACAGAGAAACAAATGGGTCGCTCCAGTGTCTGCTGATTAGTTCTATCATGACACTGTCATACCCTTCAGATGGACCCCCAGTCTGAGTCACACACTACAGACACTTCAATACCGCATCTCTTCATCTCGCACGTCAACAGAAGAGACAGGTCAAACACAGAGAATTGCAGCCATTTTTTTCTTTCTAGGCAGAACAGAATATGACAAAGAGGCAAAGGTGGGTTTGTATCAACCTTTTCTGCGTTATAGGCAAAAATTCCATTCTAGTGGTTGAAGTACATTTCATTGAGATACTTAGGCTTCACAATATTGCCCAGAAATGCACACCTGTAAACAGCCAAATAAGAATTTTTGTAGATTTATTTATTACTATTTATTATGACCAAAACTCTGTATGTATCTAAATGTTTAATTCAATTTATTTACATCTCTCAAACCTATTCGCAATAACAGTTAAAAAGACTTGCAGTTCAGAGAGTCAGTTGAACTCAGTAACAGCTCTGATTCACTGACCACTAACCAGCTCTTCTTTTTGACTGATCATTTAAAGAACATTCTCGCGAATCGGGCGTCACATCTCTCGCCGTGTTTGTTGCTGCTAACAGGAAACACTAGCTCACACTCAAACGTAGAGTGTCTCTAACAAAACTACATAAAAAGTTTTCCTGACTGTGATAAAATTTTCAATTATTGTCGCACATTTATTATTTAGATCCTTTTAGTCACAGTCAGGAGCCCTGGTTAATCTACAAAGCCCATCTGCAGCCAGCCAGAAGCAATAAGGTGATAAATTCTATAACCTATAACCCATAGTTTTGCTATAGTTTATATTAAATGTTACTTTTCTAGTGAATTATCTATTTAATCTGTCCATTACATATGGTCACATCAATGATTAATCTTAAATTACAAAACACTAAGTTCACATGTAAACCCACAGAGGTGTAGATTTGGACCCGGTCTCATGTTTTGTAGTAATGGGAGACGGTAGAATTGTTCTGTCTGAACTTTGCGTGGCCCATAATCCTCATTAAAGCACAGCGGTCCTTCCTGAGGCAGTGGGTGAATCTGCAAAGAGAACCAGACAAAGGTAATAGCTACAGGCTGCTCCCTTTGCTATGCTCAGACCTTTTTATCAAGCCTTATTTGAAGACATCAAACCCCATAAATTGGGATGGAGGGGATGTGTGTGGATTAGCAGAAAGAGAGAGAACGGGGAAGTACAGGAGAAAGAGATGGGGGAAGGGAAATGAGGGGTCAGAGAATATTTTAAATACAAATTTATTTTAAATTATTATTATTATATTAGGTTATTATTATATGGTTATTGATATTTCTTTAAATAATTATGATTTAAATATTCTTATGTAAAAAACATTATGTTTTTGAAAGAAGGCTTTTATCCTCACCAAGGCTGCATTTATTTGATAAAAATAAATAAATACAAATTAAAAACTAATATTGTGTAATATTAGTACAATTCAAAAGAAGTGTTTTCTGTTCAGTATACTACAAATCAGTATATTAGAATGACTTCTGAAGGATCATGTGACACTGAAGACTGGAGTGATGGATGCTGAAAATTCAGCTTTTCCATCAAGGGAATAAATGACAGTTTAAAATATATAAAAATATAAAAAAATCATTTTATTTTGTATTAATATTATGATTATGATTCACAATATTATGATTTGTTTTTACTGCATTTTTGATTAAATAAATGCCGTTTTCTTGAGCACTAAAGACTTCTTTAAAAAAAATTTGCATTTGCACTTTGTACTTCCCCTGACTGGTTCTGGTATGAGCGCAAATTTGGTGGAAAGGGGGTGAGGGTCTCATCTGAGGGTGGGTGATATGTGATAGGATCTGTTCGTCAATTTCCAAGGGTGTAGAACCTCAGAAGATGTCAAGAGCTGCCTAACCTGTCACCTCGACACACCTCAAACACACACACACATTTTTTTATGAAGGCCAGATAAGTGAGACTGGCCTGAGTGTCTGTGTGTCAGGCCTAGAGACTGAATAAAGAAGCAAATGAGGGACAGCCAGCACACTGCATTAGCACGACAGCATGTGTGTCTACCAGGGCGTTTTTGGGTACATTCATATTTATATGTATGCGTCTGTGTCTTAGTGCCTCTGACATCTCTAGGGGCTCTCGTTAGGAGGTTTTCCAGACTGTTTGTGTGCGGTTATGTATTTCTGCCTAAGGGACGCAGCATGGGAAACTGTTCAAGGCCTAATTTAATTGTGGCGGTACAGACAGTAACATATCAATGGTGTAGAAGTGTGCTTGTTTGTGTTTGTATGCATGTTCTGTATTCCTTGTGCCACTAGGGCAGGGCGATCTTCTGTTGATCTCTATGCTGAAGTCTCTGATGATGAGCCTGCCCCCTTCAGTAATATCGCCTATGGTCTTTTGGGGGTCTTTTCAGTTCTCCCACCACTTTAAACTCCTCAGAGCCCTTGTATTACTGAAGTGTACTCCTGAAGATCTGCATTACATATGACCATCTCATACTGCTATAACTCAAATGGTGTTGATTTTTGTCATGGATCACAGCAAAATATTTGACCAGTAGATTCATTTAGTTAGGTGTATTTGGGTACCAGTTGGTAATACAATAAGTTATAAAAAATTTAATGTTTTATACCATTTTAATGCATGCATTTTAAACACCTTGAGTATGCATAAAAATGCTCAACTGCAAGTTTCTCACTTGTAATTCTCACTTCAATAGTACAATCCATGTTAGGGGTGATTGAAATTATATTATTATATGCGGTCTGTACTCTTTTTTTATGTTTTTTGAAAAAGGTCTCACCAAGGCTGCATTTTTTAATAAAAAATATAAAAACAGCAATATTGAGAAATATTATTACAATTTAAAATAACTTTTTTTCTATTTTAATATAGAATGTAATTTATTCCTGTGTGGCAAATCTAAATTTTCAACAGCTATTACTCCAGTCCTCAGTGCCACATCGTCCTTTAGAATTCTAATATATTGCTTTGGTGCTCAAGAAACATTTCTTCTTATTAAGAAAATTATTTTCTTTTTATAGTTTCTTATAATTATTTCTTATTTTTGTGCTGTTTAATATTTTTGTGGAAACTAGTAATTGTTTTAAGGATTTTTTGATGAATAGAACATTTTGTTACATAAAAGTCTTTGCTTTAATTTTGATAAATTTGCATATTCTCTGAATATTATTGTTATTATATTAGCATTATATCTTTCAAAAAAAACAAAAAACACTTTTCACACGCAAAAGCCGAACTGCTAAAATACAATTTCTGCATTGCAGTATGTAAAAACATAGCTGTTTTATACAGATCTGATTCTTTCTCAGTTCATCTCTTGAAAAGGTCACAACTGTTCAAAAACTCTGGAACAGAAGCCGACTGAGATTCTCAAACTGGATGGTCCCCAGAGAAAGTGAGTCAAGCCATTCCAAGGTCTTTTGGGGGAGATTAGGCAGACTTTTAGTCTGAAGGTTCGTCAATCTAAATTGTAGGACAGCAATGCAATAAAGCTTCAATATATTCCTAAAACAGGTAGAAAAGTGGACAGTATACTGCTATATTTGGAAACAAGAGATTGCCAGAAAGGTGCAAAAAGGCTAAAACCAAACTGTGACGTGTAAGATGTCGAGATTCTGTTCTTCTTGCAGATCCACACTTCCTGTAGACCACCTTGTTTGTCAGATGGTGCTATTTTAAAACCCACAAACAGTCATATCACCGCTGGGAGACGTCTTTGTAAAAGCCATCATGCCGGTCAGAAAGCAACTGATCTGAGATTTTATCAGCTATTGAGTCTAAATCATTATTCCCAGCGTGGAAGTATTTGATCAGTTTTAATATTTGCATGTCAGATGGATGTCAGGCTTCTGTTTGAGTACCTGAAACAGGGCACACAGGCTTTTTTCAAGCTGACTGACGGGGAAGGTAATGAGCCTGTATTATAACTGTTACCAAAATTAGCCTCCTGCTGTTGAGTGCATCTTTGAAGGGGTTTTCACAGCTCATTCTGTAGTTACTTTATATCTTAGGCTTTCTTTTGAATGGATGACAGCCAGCTCTCTTGACCTGAGGAAAAAGATGAGAGGGGAGTGTGACAGCCTTGCAGTTCTCACACACTCACATATACAGTATGTACACACATACATTGTTCTCTAAAAGCCTTGTAGCTATAAGTGACTGCAAGGTATTTCCACAGTCAGTCAATCAGAGTCGAGAGTGTGTCTGTAATGAGAGCCTACTGGACTTCAAAGGTTTAGTAACACAAGGTGAGTGAAGAAGGGTCACTTGTAGGTCAGGGATGCAGACTACACACTGGAGTCATGAAACACACATTAATGATATGTTTTAAACCAAAAATAAACATGTGTATGCAAGAAAGTAGGGCATGTGCTCAACATATATCACTCCAGCTTCATCAGACTCTAAATAGAGAACGATGAGAACTTTACAAAGAACGATTGTCCTCATTTGAGGTAGAAGACAACAATGAACTTGCTTAAATATTCACTAGAACGTTACATGACTCTTATGAATGTCTGCACAAATGTAGCAATAGTAGAGCAAGTTGTTACAATAGAACCAATAAATGGGATTTTAGCTGTTCATGCAAAATTGACACGAAATACAAAATCATTCACAAAATGTACAAACATGGTAAGACAAAAATATCAAACAATTGATTTGGTCAACAAATTGTAGCTGCTCTTGTGTGACAGCTAATCATGGTCTTCCATGTGTTGGCAATAATGGCATCGGCCATTGAAAAACCCTTGTCAGTCGACTGCTGTTTTTTTCTGTAAGTTGCTTAAAATGAATTTAGTCCTGTAATGCTGTTCTGTTCTGTTGGTCCCCTCCCCTCCATTTTTCTTTCTGTCTCTGTCATTTTCTCTTCCTTTCTCTTATCCTCTTCTTTTGCTGCTGTCTACTTATTTATTTCCTTGGAAGGAGTTGTAGAATAGATAAATCAAATCTTGCAACAATCTCATACGGACCGCAGTCACATAACTAATTCAGGTACTTTGTTACTTAATGGAGGCAAATTGTTGTCATTTTTTATGTCAGCCTGGTCTCATTGTTTATACGTACAATAGAACCAATAAATGGGATTTTAGCTGTTCATGCAAAATTGACACGAAATACAAAATCATTCACAAAATGTACAAACATGGTAAGACAAAAATATCAAACAATTGATTTGGTCAACAAATTGTAGCTGCTCTTGTGTGACAGCTAATCATGGTCTTCCATGTGTTGGCAATAATGGCATCGGCCATTGAAAAACCCTTGTCAGTCGACTGCTGTTTTTTTCTGT
This sequence comes from Sinocyclocheilus rhinocerous, assembly GCF_001515625.1. NCBI lineage: Eukaryota > Metazoa > Chordata > Actinopteri > Cypriniformes > Cyprinidae > Sinocyclocheilus > Sinocyclocheilus rhinocerous. Next base: position 83,132 of record NW_015660014.1, on the reverse strand, counting down.
AAGTTGCTTAAAATGAATTTAGTCCTGTAATGCTGTTCTGTTCTGTTGGTCCCCTCCCCTCCATTTTTCTTTCTGTCTCTGTCATTTTCTCTTCCTTTCTCTTATCCTCTTCTTTTGCTGCTGTCTACTTATTTATTTCCTTGGAAGGAGTTGTAGAATAGATAAATCAAATCTTGCAGCAATCTCATACGGACCGCAGTCACATAACTAATTCAGGTACTTTGTTACTTAATGGAGGCAAATGGTTGTCATTTTTTATGTCAGCCTGGTCTCATTGTTTATACGTAGGTATTAATACGTAACATGTACAAGCACAAAACGTACATTTTTGTACGTTTTTATTGATGCTAAAATGTACAATTTAGACGTATTTCAAGGTTTAAAACGTATAAATCGCTACGTATTTTTAGCTAAAAAACGTACAATATTTACGTAACATTTATATCATTAAGATATTCGTATCAATGCATTTTTATCATTTTATCAATAAGCGATTTAGATTTTTAGACCCCTTAACCTACCTCCAAACCTAAACCTATACCATTTTTAGCCAATATGCATTTTTATCATTTTATTAATACGCGATTTAGATTTTTAGACCCCTTAACCTACCTCCAAACCTTAACCTACCCATTTTATAGCAAATATAAAAGGATATAAAACGCAATTGATCGAAATATGCAGGAAAATAACCATTTTAGTAACAATATAGCATTAACATTTTTTTATAGTCGTTAATCCCACTCCTACCTGTAAACCTAAACATGACTATTTCTGTACAGTATAAAAAAAACATGACAGACAGATAAATGCAATTGCAATCATTTATTTATTGCAAAAATGTCAAAAGCAGTACCAAAAGTAATCCAAATGACGACACGTTGCAGCCGCGGTCCTCTCTGGCAGAATATAGTAGTTTTGTGTGAGGTGCAGAGCAGAATTTAATTTGTTAATCGCTGAAAATATTATCCAGATAATTTTCCCGATCCACTCCGTGAACTCGTGAAGGCACGCGCGCATCATTCAAACACAC
>NW_015660014.1:66823-81268 GCF_001515625.1 Sinocyclocheilus rhinocerous | reverse complement strand
GCACAAATAAAATTGTTTCATTTCGTAATTATGTTGTGTTTTTGGCGTATTTTATAGTTCTATTGTCAGTCACAGCATGTCGGAGAAAACGCCTTTTGTGGCCCATGGCAAACAAAGTAAACATTACATGACAGTAAAGGTTAAACGAGTGCAGAAATGTTATTTATTTTAAGGTTTTAAAGTGAAGTCTTAAAATAATGTAGGCCTATTCTTGGAAACGAGCTGGCAGAAGAAATCACACAGAACAGAACGAAATGTTTTCATTTCATATTAAGTAAACGAGTAAGAAATTTAATAATGCAATTGAAAACAGGTCATTGATATGACAACTAAAAACAACAATACTAATAAAATTAATGCCGTGATTTTAATATTAAGGATTCATTTTTAGGTGTAGTCAATACGTCAGTTTTGTACGTTTAAATGCTGAAAATACGTCAGTATTGTACGTTTTAGTGCCTGTAAAAACGTAAGTAAATACGTTTTATAGAACCACATTTTACGTAAAATACATACAAATTATCATGAGATCACGTTGTTTATGTCGGTGCTGTTAAAACTGTCCAACCTCAACTGACTTGCTCACTGCAATGTTGCTCACTGTTCAATACCCAGTTAAACTCACTCTAACGTACATGAATCTTATGTAAAACCCAAACGTTACAACTGCATCAGCTTCCATTTCACTCCCAAGTTTTGGACTCCACCCTTCCCTTTTGTAGCATTAACCAGCTGACATCTTTTCTCAGTATTTATATTGGAGTGGGGGGAAAAAACAAAGATAAATGAAAGAAAATGCATAATTAATTTTATAGTTCCCTCAGGATTTTTTGAGTTACCTCAGATTTTGGAGACAAGATAGCAGACATTGTCCGAATGTTCATTTTCAATCCACTCTAATCATAGAATATTGCTGTTCTGTGATGTTTAAGATCCTGTAGTAAATATTTCATTAAGTTTAAGTTCACAAAATTGTTCATCTAAATAATAAATACAAAAACAAACTATCAAAAATATTTCCAAAATGGCTGGAAATAAAAGCATATACAAACTGGCAGATGATTGTGTCGTCAGTTTAGCATCATAACATCAAAAGCTGTCTGAATCAAATGTGAGTGTCTTGTGTGCAGCGCTATTATGTGGTGTGTAGAGTTGCTACATATGTACAGCGTTCCAAATCAATCAAGATGTCCAGTCTCACTTAGAATGTTGCATTAAGCCTAATGTATACTTCAGCTTTGACATGCATACAGCCAAATGCATATCCTTTCAAAGTATATTTGATAGCATACGCGAACACATGCACTTGACATATGCTAGAAATATGGTGACCATACATCCTCTTTTTCCCAGACATGTCCTGGCCAGGATTTGTATATTGCCTAAAATATCCAGGCTTTGGCCTTGTTTTCCTGTTTTCATACTTGCTGAAGGTAATGATCGAAAAGTATTTGGACAAATAACATGAAGGCATTGTACATAAACGACCAATCGTGGCATGTGAGAAGGTGGGATCTATAGAGAATGGTCAAAGCGCTGCAAATACGCATACATATTAGGTGTGTTCGACTTGAAGCAGCACTGACATCAAAGTACCGCAAGAGCGATTCAGAAGCATAAGGAGTCGTCTGCTCTCATGGTACTTTGATGTATATTTTAGGCAATATAGTAATCCTGGCCAGGACGTCTCCGGGAAAACGAGCACATTTGGTCACCCTACTAGAAAGTTTCATCCTTGTGTATTTTTTGTGCTATTTATGGGTCTTAGGTTATGACCAATAAAACATGTCTTTGTACTCATTTAACCATTGAAAATATTTCTGAACATAGCAGCATATTTGGGGAAAATCTGACTGATGATGACATTTACGTCACATGCACTGTAAAGTATACACTTTCATACCCCAAAGTAAATAAACTGAATTACTGTGTTAGCAGTAGATACCAAGCCATCTCACTAGGTTTTGGAACACAGCCAGACACTGAATCAACCGACAACCGATCAGTCCTAAAACTAACAGTGAGCATAATTAACATTTAATGAAGATTTTTTTTGCAGTTAATTAGACTGATGCCTGCTAACACATCACTGCCCTCTTCATCATGAATCCCTTCACATTTCTCAGCTGCACTCTGTCACAATGGCGTCCTGGGCAAAATATGCTAAGCACGCATAACCGCGTGCAATCAGTAACGGCGTGCATGCTTTCGGCTTTTTGCATGCATGTGGATCTTCAGAGGGAGGATGAATGGAAGGCTGTTTAATACATCTGCCCATTGTGCGCGTGCAAGATTGGAAGCATAGCTTAAGGATGCGAAGTGAGTCTGTCATGATGAACTGCGAGGGACGGTTGTGCGTTATTCCTTAAATGGAAAGATGGATGGCTTCTTTCATAGTTAAATACGTGTTTAAAAACACTCCTTGATGCAATTTACCTTGCTCTTGAAAGGTAAAACAAAAGCAAAAATCAATCAAAAAAAAACATTATGAATATTAAAGAGATAGTTCAAGCAGAAATTCTGCCATTGTTTATTAATTTCATGATGCTTTTTCCATACAATGAAAGTGAATGGTGACTATGACTGTTTTTTTCTGGAAGCTTGTTTCCGTCATTGAATAAAAACTTGAAAAATTGTTATTTTCATAATTCAGATTTTCTTTTCTCACAAAAAATCAAACATTTCTTGAAATTCTGACGTTTTTCTCTGAATTCTGAGTTTACATATTGCAATTATTTTTCAGCATAAAAAATAAAAAGCTAAATGCGACTTTTTTCTTCTCAGAACTACAAATTTATAACTTGCAAATCTTAGATTATATCTTAAAATTCTGACCTTTTTTCTCAGAATTGCATACATATATATATATATAGAGAGAGAGAGAGAGAGAGAGAGAGAGAGAGGAAAAAAATTATATATATGGAAAAATTAGCATGAAGATTCAGCTAAATTTCTCTTATGTTCCACATTAAAGCAGTTTTGTGTGTTTGTCACCAAAAATCTTGTGCTATTATTCGTTATTTACCTCTATTTCCTCCACCTTAAAAAAAAAGTAACTTGGTGAGAAGCTCAGACTGATTAGAGAAACTACACACTCTCAGTCAGCAGTGTGATAGAGTCATGAGTGTTTGACAGATGGCATCATGGGACCGCTGCAGAAAGCGGGTGTGAGTCTGAAAAAAGGCCTACCTGTTTTAATTAGGCAGGAATGCATCTCTAAGCACAGCTGTGCGCTCTCACACACTGTCTTTGCTTTAGTTGGGCCAGCTGTGAGACAGGCCTTCCTGTCAGTTCAACAGTCTTTCCGTGCGGAGAGGCTGATCAATCCCTCTCCCTCGAGAGCGGTGTGCACAGAGAAATCGGTGTAAAACAAAGACCTGTGTGCCATTCTACATCCATGTTAACTTTTGCTTAGTTTTCACTGGTCAGACTTCATACAAAATTGAAAATGTGTAGGTCTGAGTCTAAGCCTAATCTTAATACTAAAACTACCATTTGTTTAATAATTCACATAATAATTCGGTCAACATTTACACATTTATTCACCCTTAAGCTGTTTTCTTTCATGGAACATAAAATATGAATTTCTGTAGAAAATTCTGACTACTGTTTTCAATATAACAATGCATTGCGTTATATAAAGAGAATGAAGACTAGGCCTGTCAAAAGTTCCTTTCAAGTGATCCATACGACTCATGCACTGAACTGCACCTTCTGAAGCCAAAATTTTTGTGTTAGGAATAAATGTATAAAAGATTTTCAGTGAATAACTAGACTGTTTTTCACACAAAGCTAGACTTTCATTTAAAGTCTTCTGTAGCATTTGGACCAATCAGACACACATTTGTTCATTAGATTTAACAAATCAATTATTCATTAGATTAACAAATAATCACAGACCCCTCACCCAATAAACATACTGGGTGCCAGCATGTCTGGGAACGACCCCGGGCCTCTGGTTACCATGGCAACCAGGACCCCTCAGCCAGACCAGATAAATTTTATGACCTAATGGCATGTCGAGAGGTCTCCCTCTCACCATTTTTCAACCATAGGAAAAACATAATTTAGTTTGCATATCAACATCCAAACCAGTTCCATATGCAAATTACCATGCTCTCAGACAAAGGGTCATAAAACCCCCAAGTATTTCCAACCTCCCGCTTGGAAATTCAGCCTGTCTCATTGGACAAGCCCATCCTGAGAGGCGTGAATCTTCTCAGACTTTAAAGGGCTCACGCACAGTTCCACCCTAGGTCTTCTGCTAAATCTTCTGATTGCTGTCCATATGGAGAGCCTGAGCCGGTGCGGGCGTGCCTGGTGGGCTCCAACATATAGCCTTTCAGTCTGCGGTTTTGTTAGTTTCTGAGAAGATGTGATTGATGGTTTAAATAATTATATAAAATACAAAATTATATACATGATTAATTATATTTATATACTGTTCAAAGGTATGGGCTCAGTAAGATTTTTAAAATGTTTTTGAAAGTAGTCTCATATGCTTATCAAGGCTGCATTGATTCGATCAAAAATACAGTAATATTGTGAAATATTATTACAATAAAAATGCTTTCTATTTTAACATATTTAAAAATTAAATTTATTCTTGTGATGGCAAAGCTGAATGTTCAGTATTTTCAATACTTTTTTTTAAATCATACTGACCCCAAATGTTTGAACGGTAATGTTCATGTGTGTGTGTGTGTGTGTGTGTGTATATAGCTAATTTTTTTGGGGGTGAATTATTTATTCAATTAATTATAACTGTGAAATTTAGTCTTTAGTAATATGAGACAAAAACTTATAAGCCATAAAGGTGTTAATGTTGTTGTATAATGTCTTTTCTATAGTCTGTGCCAATTGAATGTTTGTATGCATTATTTTCCGTACTCCCCTTGTGGTGGATGAGATTAATTGCATCCATTTTGGCATTTCCTGGTGGTAGCCATCTTAAACAGGATGTGATGTGGCAATGGGGGAGGGAAACACGTACTTATAGAGTGTGATGCATATGAAGGAGCAAGATTTCAACTAATTCAAGCTTTAAGATCGTTCGGAATAAATAATTTGTCACTTCAGCTTCTGTTAGGAAATGGCCCAAAACAATCAAGAATATTTCATGAATTAATTATTTTCATAAAAGAAACAAGACTGATAAATAGAATGTAGGATACAGTTGTATTAAATAAATGTGAAAAAAAAAATGTATTGGCTATAGTTTTCAAACTTCCAATCATTATGCGCTCCACACTCCTTATCCAGTAGGTGGCGGGAATGCACCATTTAAGTTGGTTTACCCACTGCCATTAACACCAGAAGAAGAAGAAGAAGAAGAAGAAGAAGAATGGGGGAGGGAAGGGAGACAGTTTTTTGACCTGCAGATCAACAATCTTTCATGTCACAGTTTTGTTTTATTTTCAAGTATTTATGCCTTTGTTACAATAAACACCAGTCTTGATCAAACAGGCTTTGGAGCAGCGTCAATTTTACTTTCCCACACGGAGATGGCTATATACCAAAAGGAAGCCGCTACACTTAGTCAAAAAACTCCCAAGAAGGACATGCAGGCATGTGGTAGGCCCAATCAAGGCCTACGTTTAGAATGACCAAGCTATCTGTTGAAGGCATCAGCAGATTCTGAAACGCATCCAATTCGTGAGTAACTGATGGGTTTATTTCTAAGAAGCTGTGGTTGAGAATTTTGGCTTTGATCAATGCATGAGACAAGAAGTTGATGCTTGTGTGCGTACTGTGGCTTATAGATTCTATGGAGATCTGGATACTTGATAGTGTTTGTTTGTGTCAAGCATGACTGATGAAATGTTCCAAAATGAAAGTGTTGAGATTGAACAAAGCATTGCATCCCTCAGTTCTATGCGTAGGGGAAAACTTGGTGTATGCACACGTAAGATGAATGAAGTGAAAGCATTGCTTGCTGCTGGTGATGATTTGGAATCAATAAAAAAAGGTGTGGAGACATTTTTTGTGGCACTTAATGAATTCAAGACTGCTCATAAGCTTGTGCAAGAGCAACTACCTGATGATATCAGAGAAAATGAGCGTATTGACTGGTTTGAGCCTAAAATGGCTATATTTGAGAACTTTGTGAATTGGAAAGGTGGAAGAATGTTCAAAAGGATCCACAAACACTCATTGAGCCAAACGATAGTGCTTCAAATGTATCCAAAAGGTCACATAAATCTTGTAGTTCTCACAGTTCAAGTATATCATCTTCAGTATCATCAATGAGGATAAAAGTAGCTCTTCTTGCTCGCAAAGTTGCCTTTATGCACCAAGAGCTTGTAACGCTTCAAAGAGAAAGGAAAACTTGAAATCGCATCATGTGACCCATTTAAAACAAAAATATGCCCTTGAAATGGAAAAGACTGATTTGAACATGAGACTTGAATCAGCCAATTTGGAATGTGACCTAGCTGCAAACGATGCTAAACTGAAGGTTTTAGAAGACTTTGAAACAACTGCAAGCCCAAGTCTACATGCTCGTTCTGTCAATTCTCATCAGTCTTATGCTGGGTACACACCACAAGATAATCGGGCTGATTTTGGGCCGATTTCTCCCCTTCCGACAATCCTAGGTAATGTCCCGATTATCTTGGTGGTTCTAAAGATTATTTTATCAGATTATCCTGTGGTGTGAAGTGTGTTAAGAGTGACTGATTCTGCTCGGAAGAACGTCGGAAGCGCCCCGATCGCGAAGAAATCCTGATGTGTGGGGGGGAACCCCAAAAACACCACACACTATAGGAGCAAAACGGTTAAATCTAGGATTTTTTTCCCTCATGTTTGTAGTCTCTCACATTTTGAAGATCTTATAAGATTTTAAAAATCTTTGTGTGTACCCAGCATTATGAACCTAAGGATGACATGAATAAGTATCTTGAAAAGTATGGTGCTGAGAATTCTAAGCAGACAGCAGTTCAGGATCAAACACCATCAGGAACTTCACCATCTTTTGAGTTTGTTCAACTTGGAGCTATCCTAAAAACTCCATTGCAAAGGATGCTTCAACCTCAAAAACCCGATCAAGTTGCACAAAGGAAGTACAAAGTTGATGACACAGCTATAAAGTATGCTATGCAAATTCAAAATCCATCTGCCAGTTATACAGATGTTGGACCTACAAGTATGAATCTTTCAAATGTGGTGCGGAGGCAGAATTATATTGCTGAGCTCTTGATCTTGCAGCAAAAACACTCTTTACTCCCCTCTAGAGAGATTCCAGTATTCGATGGAGACCCATTAAGTTTTCGATCTTTTATGCAAGCTTTTGAACATGGCATCGAAGATAAAACGGACAATAGCAGGGATAGACTTTACTATCTGGAACAGTTCACTTCCGGCCAGTCAGGGGAACTTGTCCGAAGCTGCTTGCACATGGACGCTAGAAGGGGTTATGCTGAAGCTAAGAAGCTTCTGAAACTTCATTTTGGTGACGAAGTAAAGATCACAAGTGCCTATGGAGAAGGCCCTAAGGCTGGCCGCACACTAGAGGATTTCAAGCCCGATTTGCACCCACAAACGATCGGGGGGTGTGGCCCGATTCGCGGCTTGTCGCAAGTGATTTTTTTTGTCCAAAAAATCCTCTATTGTGTGGTGTCATTGCGATTTATTTAACTGCTCCTGATCGAGACGGAGCATCGCCGAACTCAAATCGTAAATATCAAACATGATTCAAAATCCATCTGCCAGTTATACAGATGTTGGACCTACAAGTATGAATCTTTCAAATGTGGCGCGGAGGCAGAATTATATTGCTGAGCTCTTGATCTTGCAGCAAAAACACTCTTTACTCCCCTCTAGAGAGATTCCAGTATTCGATGGAGACCCATTAAGTTTTTGATCTTTTATGCAAGCTTTTGAACATGGCATCGAAGATAAAACGGACAATAGCAGGGATAGACTTTACTATCTGGAACAGTTCACTTCCGGCCAGTCAAGGGAACTTGTCCGAAGCTGCTTGCACATGGACGCTAGAAGGGGTTATGCTGAAGCTAAGAAGCTTCTGAAACTTCATTTTGGTGACGAAGTAAAGATCACAAGTGCCTATGGAGAAGGCCCTAAGGCTGGCCGCACACTAGAGGATTTCAAGCCCGATTTGCACCCACAAACGATCGGGGGGTGTGGCCCGATTCGCGGCTTGTCGCAAGTGATTTTTTTTGTCCAAAAAATCCTCTATTGTGTGGTGTCATTGCGATTTATTTAACTGCTCCTGATCGAGACGGAGCATCGCCGAACTCAAATCGTAAATATCAAACATGTTTGATATTTACGACTCTTGATCGGGTTGCCTCTGACGTGATACCTGCGATAGCCAATGAGAGTGCGCAAGCGAAATCTTTCCTACAATCATCAAGTGTGTGGTCTCGTGGTCTGGTCTAATCATCTAGTGTGCACATTCAAAGGATTATAAGGCTAAAAATCGGTTGAACTGTCTTCATGTCTGTGGTCTCCCATGGTTTTAAAATCTTTTAAGATTTGAAAATTGTCTAGTGTGCAGCCAGCTTAAGTTGGAGTAATATCAAGGCTGATGATGGAAAGGCTCTTCATGCTTATGCACTTTATCTGAAAGGTTGTTGTAATGCTGCTGAAGACCTCCCTAACATGTTTAATCTTGACTTTCCTTCCAACCTTAAGCAAATAATATCCAAGCTTCCATATAAGTTATGTGAAAAGTGAAGAAATACTGCATGTGACATTCTAGAAAGAACACACAGTAGAGCTAAATTCCAGGATGTGGTTGCTTTCATTGAAAGGCAGGCAAAAATACTGCAAGATCCTATCTTTGGCAATATTCAAGATCTTACTTCTACATCAAAGAGCATTAAGGTAAAGACTGAGTTTCGTCCCCTGAAGTCTGGCAGTAAGAAAAGCTTTGCTACTTCTGTATCCCCACTGATATCCAGTACGAAAGAATCAAAGAGTGCAGAGACTACAAATGTTGCATTACAATCCCCCTGTTTGTTCTGTTTTGGTAATCATGCATTGGAATCATGTCGTCAGATAGCTTTAAAATCTCATCAAAAGAAGGTGGATTTCCTAAAGGGTAAAGGACTATGCTTTGCATGTCTTCTAAAAGGACACATGAGCAAAGTATGCTGGAAATGTCTGACTTGCCAGATTTGTCACAAAAGGCATCCAACAATTCTCCATGTTGAAAACATGCCCCCTAAAGAGCAACGCATTTCCCAGAATAGGAAGGATGGCAATGAGGCTATTCTAAAGGGCAACGGTAACCCTATTACAATGGTTATCATGTCAACAGAGCAGGCAGAGGTCGGTTCCTTAGACTACAAACTTGCAATTGTACCAGTAAAGGTCAAGGCTTCCAATGGAAGTAACTTGATACAAACCTATGCCTTTCTTGATCCCAGAAGCTCTGCTACGTTCTGCACAGAAAACCTAATGGAAAGGTTGTATGTGAGAGGAAGGAGAACAGAAGTTTTACTCAGGACTATGGGGCAAGAGAGACCAATATGTACATATAAATTAGATGGGTTAGAAGTGAGCAACCTTAATAGCAATAACTTCTTGTCCCTCCCGGAGGTTTTCACTCAAGCTCGTATACCAGTTGGCAAAGAGAACATTCCTACTGAAGAGGATATTCGGCACTGGCCATATCTTAATGAGGTCAGTTTGAACACCACTGATGCGGAAGTCGATCTGTTGATAGGAGTTAATGCTCCAAAGCTTACAGTATAGAGCCATGGAGGGTCATTAATAGTCAGGGAGATGGACCTTATGCAGTCTTGACACAATTAGGATGGCTTATTAATGGCCCATTGGGCAGAAGCCCATCTATAAGTAAAAATGAACGACTAAAGGTGTTCTGCAACAGAATTTCAATTTCCAGTTTGGATGAGCTTCTCGTAAGCCAGCTGAATTATGATTTTCCCAAAAAGGCCTGTGAAGAGAAGCCTGAGCATTCAGTTGAGGACAGGATGTTCCTCAAAATTGTAGCAGATTCCGTTATGAAAAAGGATGGCCACTATCAACTTCGACTTCCATTCCGTCAAGAGAAGGTCTACCCAACAGCGAGCTATTACCCTCATGAAGAGATTCCAAAGAGATGATGTGTTTTTTGCTGATTATAAGGAATTCATGAGTGATAACTTGGAGAAAAGGCATGCTGAAAAGGTGCCAGTAGATCAGCTGTCAGGAACATTTGGAAAAGTGTGGCGCATACCCCATCACGGTGTGTACCATAAGAGGAAGAAGAAAATTAGAGTTGTATTCGATTGTGGGTCTTCATTTCAAGGCACATCTCTAAACCAAGAGCTTCTCCAGGGTCATTGACCTTTCAAACAGCCTGCTTGGAGTTATCCTTCGATTCCATCAGGAACCTGTGGCAGTCATGGCAGATATCGAAGGAATGTTTCATCAGGTTAAAGTTGCACCCAAGGATGTTGAGTTCTTGCGATTCTTGTGGTGGCCTAAAGGTGACATCAGTCAACCCTTGGCAGAGCATCGGATGTTGGTGCACCTCTTTGGTGCTGTCTCTTCACCTAGTTGTGCGAATTATGCACTCAAGAAAACCGCAGAGGACAATGAGGGTAGAGTCGGTATTCTGTCCCTGCTACAAGTAAGTTGCACCTCGACAGATAGTTAAACAGGATGAGGGCTGAAGAAAAAGTCGAAACTGAAGGAGTTCTTTTCCAGTGTTTTACTTGAAATCTTCAGTTTGGTGTCTGACCCGTTCATGAAAATGTCTCGTAATCAGAAGGGCTATGTGACTTTTCCCAGGAATGATAATGGGATGCTTTTCTCTTTGTTCAATGGGAGCATGCTTGAGTCTGCCACCTACCCTCAGAAGCCCATCCTGATCAATGAAGGGGTTCAGAGTTCTCAGTCCACTCATCTTTGGAATATCCTTTCCTACAGAAAGACAAGCAAACTCAACAGGGTAGCTCTCTCGTTGAACACACTGTACTATTACAACTTCTGCCTGTGAAAGTTCCTCCTTGAGTGTTTTGTCACAAAGGTGCCATTTTTTACAGGCACTCACTACCTCAGTTTTGGGTCTGAATGAATGTATAATGTGGATTAAGTTGGATATAGTTCGTCTGAGACATTTCCAGGTCGAAAAGCGCTCAAAGCGATGTGAGCCAAGACAAACAGGAAAGTCATAGGGTGTCAGATCGGTACGGTTAGTACGCACTTCCACATCTGAATCAGGGTTAATTAGGATGTGTGTCTGATTGTCTTCAAGACACTCTGAATCAGAATGAGAAAGAAAGGCAGGCACAGAAATCCATGTGGAGTCTTTCAAATCTGAGGTAGGCACTGAACGTGTCGCTTGATCGGCAGGATTTTGACTTGTGGGAACATAATGCCACTGTTCTGGCCTCGTCGATTTCCTGATCCGCTGAACTCTATTACTCACGTATACATAAAACCGTCTGGTTTCGTTATGGCATGGTAAGTCTGTGCAAGGGGCCAGTAATTATTTGGGCTGTATGTGGCAAACTGAGGTTTTTCAATCTTGACAGCATTTGGCTTCGAGACTGAATCACTGACCATTTTAACACAGTCGGGTGGAGCACATCCTAGAGAGCTTTCTGGTAATAATCTGTTTTCATTTTCATTACGGTTTACGAATTCAACATGTGTGGTAGCTAAACTTGTTTCCTCAGGACGGACTGTAATGGAGTGACTTGAGTGCTGCTCCACATAATCACTAGGGCATAAAATAAACTCAAAATTAAATGACTATACAAACAGTCAGAACAGTCGGTAAGCAGGTTCTTAATACCATTCGAAGGAATTTCTATGTTGATGACTGCCTTGCTTCCTTACCCGATGAGGATGCGGCCATTTCCCTAATTCAAGATTTAAGAGCTGTCTGTGCCATGGGTGGATTCAGACTAACAAAATGGACTAGTAACAGTCGTTCTGTTTTAGCTTCTATTCCAGATGAGGGGAAAGCCAAAGAAGTTAAAGAGTTGGATCTTGACCGAGAGAAACTTCCTGTGGAAAGAGCTCTCAGAATTCAGTGGAGCACTGAAACAGACTCCTCCTATTTTAAGATTAACTTAAAGGAGCAACAGCCCACCAGGAGGATTATTCTTTCCACTGTGAACTCTATCTATGATCCGATTGGGTTTCTTGCCCCATTGATTCTCCCTGCAAAGAGAATACAACAGGAACTCTGCCGAGTCAACTGTGGCTGGGATGATAAGATTCCAGATGGGTTAATGAAACACTGGGAGAAATGGCTTGAGGGTTTGGACAAACTAAACAACCTAAGCATTCACAGATGTTTCAAACCATCAAATTATGGAAAAATACAAGCAGCCCAGCTACATCACTTTAGTGATGCTAGCGAGGCAGGGTATGGTATAGCTAGCTATTTGCGACTTACTAACATCAGTGGTGCTGTTCATGTTGCCTTTGTATTGGGCAATGCCAGAGTTGCCCCATTAAAGCCTGTAACTATCCCTAGGCTCGAGTTGACGGCTGCCGTCCTTGCTTCTCAGGTTGACAGGATGCTCAAAAGAGAGATTGTGCGGCTGACACAGAACAACATACGCTGTTTGCGTTCAGTGGATACTCTCCAAAATGGCGCTAGGGTGACGCGGAGGAGACGTTATTTTCTTTTCTTTTGTGCACAAAAAGTATTCTCGTAGCTTCGTAATATTACGGCTGAACCCCTGATGTCACATGGATTATTTTACCAATCTCCTTGCTACGTTTCTGGACGTTGATCGTGGTAGTACCCTTGCTGTCTATGGGAGGGTCAGAGAGCTGTCAGAATGCATCAAAAATATCTTAATTTGTGTTCCGAAGATGAACGGAGGTCTTACGGGTTTGGAACGACATGAGGGTGAGTAATTAATGACAGAATTTTCATTTTTGGGTGAACTAACCCTTTAAGGGGACATTGTACTATTAACTTTTCATGGCTCCTTAATATAGGTATATGTAATTGCCTTAATATTGTCAATTAGGGGGCCGGAATGTAGGAGCCATAAAGGTGTTAATGTTGTTGTATAATGTCTTTTCTATAGTCTGTGCCAATTGAATGTTTGTATGCATTATTTTCCGTACTCCCCTTGTGGTGGATGAGATTAATTGCATCCATTTTGGCATTTCGTGGGGGTAGACATCTTAAACAGGATGTGATGTGGCAATGTGGGAGGGAAGGGAGACTGTTTTTTGACCTGCAGATCAACTATCTTTCATGTCACAGTTTTGTTTTATTTTCAAGTATTTATGCCTTTGTTACAATAAACACCAGTCTTGATCAAACAGGCTTTGGAGCAGCGTCAATTTTACTTTTCCACACGGAGATGGCAATATACCAAAAGGAAGCCGCTACAAAAACTTTTTCAGACATGGCTTGATATAACTTGTTAGACACAAATGTTATATTTTGTAAATCATAAAAAAATAGAATTTATATAGAATTTATATTTGACAGCATTTTTATACAAAGCATTCAAGGTACAATATACAATATATACCTTTAACATTGCAGGCACCATACTTCACCAGTTAAGCTGATACATGAAGGATGTTTTCTCTTGGGTGTTTCTCTGCAGTCCTTTGTAGGTTGCACTCTGTGGTTTAATTGTAACAGCGAGAGGTGAGTGGATTCTGCACTGTGCTCCATTGGAGTCTAGTCACTGGTGTGAAAAAAAGAGAGGGCAGGATGGGAGTTATCTCTCCCACAAAGTAAACATGATACACTCAAGCAAAAATAGACAAAACATACATCCCATAAATCTGTTGAATCGGTGAACCAAATGGCTCAGACTAGCATTTGAAGTCTCCACGCTGAAGTGCTGGCATGATTGTTATGGTGACCCAAAAAAGGCCAGGCCCTGTCGCATATCTCCCTCAGGAATACATCCCTATGATCGGACAAATGCCAACAGACAGGGCCAGGCCTCTTTTGGCGCTTTTCCGCTGCGTGGTACGACTCGGCTCGGTACGGCTCAGTACGGCACGACACGACTCGGTTTGCGTTTCCACTGCAGTTTAGTACCGCTTTAGAGTGGGCGGGATTATCCACATGTCGTTATAGTTGCGCCGCCTCTACTGCCGCGACTCCTGAAAAAATTTTTCATTCCGCGTCGCCATCAAGCTCTCGCTGGATCTGCTCCTCTGCTATCAACGAGAGGAACGTCTGTACTTCCTCAACAGGGGGAACAGCCACTTTTTAGTTGTTAAAAAAAGGTGCGCTCGTTCAAAACAGTTGCGTTCTATCCTTTGCTGGCTGTGCTGATTTAAATCTAGCGCTTCTTTTGTGTTTGTGTCGCAAGTTCAGTGAGCAGGTAGTGACGATTCTCTCCGGCCAATCCGTGATCAGCAGAGTTTACACGTCACGTTTTGGTAACGGTACGGTACGCTTGGAACCCCAACCGAGGTGGTACTAAAAAAAAGTACCAGGTACCAGGTACTGTACCATGCAGTGGAAAAGCGCCA
>NW_015660014.1:52319-66598 GCF_001515625.1 Sinocyclocheilus rhinocerous | reverse complement strand
AAAAAACTTTTTCATTCCGCGTCGCCCTATCAAGCTCTCGGTGGATCCGCTCCTCTGCTATCAACGAGAGGAACGTCTGTACTTCCTCAACAGACAACGAAACAGCCACTTTTTGGTTGCGTTCGATCATTCGCTGGCTGTGCTGATTTTAATCTAATGGTTCTGTTGTGTTTGTGGTGCAATTTCAGTGACGCAGGTAGTGACGATTCTCTCCGGCCAATACGTGATCAGCAGAGTTTACACGTCACGTTTTGGTAACGGTACGGTTCGCTTGGAACCCCAACCGAGGTGGTACTAAAAAAGGTACCAGGTACTGTACCCAGTGGAAAACCCCCCAAAAGTGAACCGTACCGTGCCGTACCATGCAGTGGAAAAGCGCCATTTGTCAGCACAGAACAGAGTCTGTCAGAAGGTGCCGAGTTCATATTAAACAGAAAGGCTAAAGGGATAGTTCACCCAAAAATGGAAATTCAAAAATGGAAAGTCATTTTACTCACCTTCATGGTGTTCCAAACCTGCATAACTTTCTCTCTTCAGAAAGACAAAAGAAAATACTGTTTCAAGAACTTTGGCATCTAAACAAGATTGTCTAATATATTGCTTTGCTGGACTATTGACTTCAGTTGACTGTCATCTGGGAGCAAAGTTATGAACGATATTTACAGCAGATATCTCGAGTTAATCCTATTACAGCTGAAACTGAAGCTTTTTAAGCATGTGTGTTTGTGAGACGTTCTCTCTGTGAGTTTCAAAGATTTAATACCAGTCCCACCGGCCTAATACCAATCATCAAGCCTAGTTACACTCCCAGTGGCTTGACTGCTTATGAAACATATTTTGATTGCTTTCAAGTACGAAACGTAGACTTTGAATCTTGTATGTGGTGGCAGTTTGGTGTATTTAATAAAACGGAATAATTAAATAGTCAAATATCATCTACAGTTTTTGTTCCTAAACCCCACAGAGGGTTTAGGTAACAATCAGAATGGCAAATTGAGTTTAACTTGCCATGCGGCAGAATAGACCTCTCACAAACTTAATTATGGTACATAGTCTCAGAGGGAACTTCAAATGCTTGCAAAGCAACAATGCCTTCAAACCAAACTGCTCCTAATTTATTGAAAATATTTGTTTTACTTTTACAGGCTAAACCTCTACTGACTTGTTACATAACAGAGAATTTTATGGCTGTGTTTGTTGTATTAATTTCAAGTGCCACTCTGAATTCTGATAGGGCTTTATCTGTATCTTTATACCTTTATTCACTATGCAATGCCATGTTGGTTGTGTCAGCCTGCAGTGCGTTTATATTTATATGTCCCTTTGGTGAAAAGATCTGCAAAGTAAATAACCGTAAATGTGCAGTTTGTCAAGCCACACCATTCACTAAACCCCACTATGTGTGAAATTGAATCTGTATTGTTGCCGCAAGGTTCTCCAGAACTTCCTCTGAGTAAAGCTGTGCTAATTTGCAGCCGGCTACAGTGTCATTCCAAATTTACATTCCCAATGACACACAGACTTAACATGCTGTAGGTTCCTCTGTACACTGTGGGGGAACATTAATATAGCCTCGGGCTCCAAGTCAAACAGTCAGGACAGGAAGTTCCATCACTCCTGTCCTCCAGTCAGGTGCTCCAACGGTGCCGCTAGGTGACAGAAGGGCTTGATTGGCCCAAAGCATCACCCAGTGCTCGGTAGGACACCAGAGGACACTGGGAAGGACTGTGGATCCATAGCCAACAGGAGAACAGGATAAAAATACTCTGCTGACAAGTCAATTAATCAGGGTTTGAAGGTGTTACAGTGGAGGAGAAGAGTCATGAGGTGAAGATCGGCGGGTGTTTACAGGTTCACAGGGAAATGAGATAAGAATAGTGACGTAACATCAGTTTTACCCTTTTGCCAGACCCACACTGTCAATTGTAAACTATGAAATCCACAATAAAATCTTTTTTAATTTAAAATTAATACACATACTATAAAACATAAATGTATTGTATCTAATTTCCGGTAATATCCAATTCATTTTCAAACTGTAATTTTCTCAAATTATGCAAACAGTAGAAATTTTTTAGTTACTTATGCATATTAAAGTCATTGTGTAACAGAGGTAGAGATGACTCTCTTCTTCCGTATTGTGATGTACCGAGTGTAACAGATTATTGAAAAGAAAAAAGTGAACGGCAGGGACTTGGTTCAATTCATCCAATCCGATTGTACTGAGGACGATATGAATGCAAGCTTGCAGTCAACTGTAAGAAAGTTTAAAGGTTTAGGTGGATGAAATGATTGGAGAAGTGTTATATATGTCACCAGAGAGAACTGGAATATCAAGTTTTGACATTTTAATTAAAAATTACAAGGTGAAAACGTGCATGGATTACTCATTAACAATAAGATGAATACAATTTTTGCCTTTAGAAAAGAGAAAGTGAATTTCCTTTTCAGGCCAAATTTATGAATACATTAAATGCTAGCTATGAAATTAGCCATAGCGAGACAAAAAATAAATTAATTAAAAATTTAAAAATTTCATTGCCACCACAATACTTGATTTGAAATGCAGTTGAAATTACACTAGTGGGAATTTCATTACCTTGAGAAAAGGAAAAATTTGTGTTATTTTAATATCATTGATATAATATTGTAGGTTTTTGGTAGAAATTTTGAATTAGATTTTATTTCATGATTTTATTAACTAACTATGTTTTGTGTTTTTGTAGGTCTATATATATTTTGTTTATTTGTATTTATTAGTTTTAGTTTATTTAGTTTAGTTATTTTAAAACCAATCAAAAAATGAGAGATGTTGCCTTGGTAACTAGATGAAATTATATATATATTGTATGTATGTATGTATGTATGTATATGTATATGTATATGTATATGTATGTATGTGTGTGTGTGTGTGTGTGTGTGTATATGTTATTTCAGTTAACGTTTATTTTATTCCAAGTAACAAAAAAATTTATTTTTTATTTTTAATGAATTTAGTTTTAGTTTACTATAATAACCCTGGTGTACATTAGCCACCTCCACTGTCTAACTGCAAATGAACATACAAAAAAGGACATCGAGCATTGCTTCTTAAAACCATTCACATTAATTCAGAAGCCTCTCGGCAGAAATACTGCATAACAATGCACTGAGGTGTCTCCTCAATGCTAGTGTGAGTGTGAGCTGTCAATCAGCCCTGATAACACTGGGTTACAGTCGAGAGATGTCTGGCCCCCTGTAGGAGGTGCTGTCAGGTTGATGTGATCTTGTTGTCAGTGCTGGGGATAGGATGTCCAGAAGCTTTGGAGCAGTGACCACAGGCAGAATGCCTTGCTGGATAGCGCTGTCCAGCAACAAGTCTCCAATTCTAGCTCAAATGTGACTCAGTTTTCTCTATAGTGGGAATTTACATATTATAGTTATTGTTGCAGGAGAATGTGTTCTCATTTATTTGAGAAAATGAAGATCCATGTACAGGTACTCCTAGGCCCTTAACTGATAACTTCCAGTCTAATTGGACAGTTATTGGCCAGAACAAGCCACAAAGTGGATGAGATTTTGTGCTGATAGTCCAAAATCTGGTTCTGTAAGGCATTTGCTCGGCTAAAACAGGCATAACTCTGTCAGCTCTGCTTTTACTTTCAGAAAATATTGCAGTTGATGGAATGGTGCAGACCCGAGCCATGAACCCACATGGACAACTGTAGAGATATTAATTTCACATGATCCCTCTGACAATAAGAATGAAAGGCAGCGAGTGAAAAAAAAAAAGGTCTTGAGGGTCTCCATCACCCCATATGATGAATGATCTCCCTGACAGAACGCGCAGTCAAAGTCCAGCGGTCCGCCACCTGAGATACTGTGGTATTGATTTCCGTGTAGACATTCAGCGTGAACCTAGGAGCCCATGGGCCTTTTGATAAAAGCTTTCATCCATAACGGCAACCGTGCGGGTAAACCGTCTGAGACACGAAGTCTGGAACAAGCAGGTTTTTTTAAAAGTGATACCAATGTCTTCACTATGCCCTCTCACATTACAGTCAGTGCCACCGTTGATATTGATCTCTCAGCGTTTAGTTTGTTGTGTTCCAACACCCTTGGTGTGACCCATTATTTCCCATCACTAGAGACATCTTTCACTGTTTCTGATGCTGCAGATCACTTTCTCAAAAAATGACAACACCATTTTGTCAGCACCAATACATTTAGATACATAAATACATTTTTTGAAAATGCAAAAATGTATTATGAATTGTTTTTTAAAATAAAATGGATTATTTAGCATATTTTGTTAATCAATAATATTGAAAATGTAAACATCTGAACATGTATACAACTGCATTTACCAAGCTGTAGAATAGTGTGTTTCTTCATCGGAACAGAGTTGGAGAATTTTAGCATTACATCATTTGCTCACCAATGGATCCTCTGCAGTGAATGGGTGCCGTCAGAATGAGAGTTCAAGCAGCTGATAAAAACATCACAATAATCCATAAGTAATCCACACGACTCCAGTTCATCAAAGTCTTGTGAGGTGAAAAGCTGTGATTGTATTAAATGCAAAAATATTATAATATTGTAACCATAATATTGCTTTCTCCGATGAAAAATTTGTCTGGTCTGAGTCAGGAGAGAAATATGCACAGATCAAGCACATGTTTCCAAGCAAAAACAGTTCTAAACAAATATGTTGGTTTTAATATATATTAAATGGCTTTATATTAGGATAGGGATCCCTGTTGGCACCGATAGCCTCGTGGGCAGCAGGCAGACATATAGTGCCATTGTGCTTTGGGTACTCTGAATTTGAGTCCTGGGTTTGCCAAAAAATAAATCTTAAAAAGGATAGGGATCCCTTCATTATACGGGGTCTTTGGTATTAAACTAATTGAAAACCCCTGCATTAAAATATGCATCTGAATAGGCCTTCCTCATGAATTGTATTTAATGTTTAGTGGACACTTTTCTTCTTTGAAAAGAACGATCACCACTCCTCTCTCTATGTGCTGTACGTCTGGCCCCAGGGAAGCAAAAAGCATTTTGTTAAGGTGTGCACCGCGCCTTACTAGAGAGAGAACTCATTTATAGGCTACACTCTGAGCTTGTTCCAATTTATTAGGACACAGCCAAGTCACCAAAGGGGCTGGAGAGTGTGGTCAGACTAGCAGAATGTTCTGTGAAGAGAGCTTCTTCCATGAATAACTCCCAGGAGATTTTTCTATAAGAAAAACAATGGACCCTTAAACCCTCTGTAATAGAGGGAAGCAGACTTTTCCATTACATCAAAACAAGAGGGTTTGCATTATTACAGTTATAGGAACACTGTAAGACTGCAGTCAGCTGCTAGGCAAAGATGAGTACCATTAACATCAAACAGTGCTGATAACTGCAGTAATGCACATTCGTAAAATGCTTTTACGATATATGCCTTCATTCTGCACAACATATGTTCACAGCACAGTTTCCAATTGCAAATCTATCTAGACTAGCAAACTCTTTCCATCTATCAACATGTTATTATAGAAACCAGAGGAGCACTGCTCTGTGTTGTTGTATATAGAATACTGTATATATGAATATCTTCGCTCAGTTCTTATATTAATATATGCCTGTAAATTCATAAATCACAGATGGCTCAAAAGAAGTAAATAAAACTGAAGTGTAACACTGTCTTTTGATACTTTCTGCTATCCTAGCTTAAAAAACAGAAACTGGCATAAGACAATTATTTATTTAATTATTACAATTATTTATTTAATTATATACAATTAATGAACAATTTTTCAGGATGAGATTACAAAAATTAAATGCTAAAATACACTAAATACATTTGCTAAATAATAATAATAACAATAATAATAATAATAGTTCAGTTACAATTTTTGAAGGACAAAATAAATGAGAAGGATTTTGAAAAAAATAACATTGTAATCCAAGGCAATACTATCTTTTTAGTATTGGGGTTTTGATTTCTCAGAGTTAACTGAAAAGTAATTTTTAGGTAATATGCTCTATTCTTGTATTTTTATTTTTTTTTACCATGTTCAATTCAGGCATGACTAAAATAAAAAATGTACATACCATACACAGAGCATGTTTTTTTTTAATATAATTTATCGTATAATTACGTTTTCTTTAACTGTCATCAACTACCATATGTATGAAATAACACATCACACATATTTCCAAATAAAACTCTTAAACTGCTAGAAATGATCTCAGATCTGGCTGCTTGTGTTCCTCTGTCAGCCTGTGCTGAACACTTGCACAACGTCTCTGATGTTAAGAAACCTACGAATGCAGCATATTCTAAGCTCTGTCACTAACGCAACAGGAACACACTTTCAGCTAATTAGAATCTGAAGATTGCACATTGTCTGACACCCAAACCAGTTCACAGATGGAAGGGAGGAAATTTCTAGAACTCGGAGAGGGAACGCTGGGGCCAATGGTCCCTGACGAGAAGGATACAATAAGAGTATTAATAGAAAAAAGATGACTTGATATGATTACAATATTGATTAATATGCAGTCAGTCAAAAACAGCTTTATAGTGAACAACCAGGGTTTGAATGGTGCCACTGTTATCTCGGTTCCATAAAACAGCTTCATTTCTTTTAAATATATCCTTGCCCATTCAATTTGAAGAGATAAACCCATTATTGTTTGTATACCGAGTCAATAATCTCTAAATATAGAGGCGGTTCGTGTCCTCATGTGGCATGTTCACAAGGGAATCTTTGGCAGAAAAGGAAATGGTTTCTAAGAGACTTTTCTCTCTTTGCATCAAAGTCTTCAGCAAAACTGTTTGAACTGCACTTGGAAGTTATCACATCCCTGCTGTCAAACACAATGTGACGGACCACTGCCTCCATCTGGCTCAGATGTGTTGAATTCGAATAATTTTCTCCAACATAATTTGATAAACTTCTGTGGGGGAAAAAAAATCTTTCTTAAGCATTTTATTTTTAATCTTCATTGTTCTTCACCACAATCTGTTCCTTCTTAAAGACAGCAGGTACTGTAGTACTGGGACAATATTCACTCTGAACATTTACACTATGATGTAAGACACACCTGCTGATTATTACACCAAACTTTGCATATATCTCCAAACTTATATTCACCACATCCATTTGTCTCTGTCGAATAGGCACTTCTAAATGTCATTTTAAAGCAAGTCTCTCGTCTACATTCGTCTAATTTAGTCAGGCTGTCTGAACGGGGGTTTAAGAAGAGCTGGGTGTCCTTTTACTCACCCCCTGGGAGACACTTAACAGATCAGTCTCTGCTGAAGTTCAACCTAATTGTGTGTTTTTCACTTGAACTCTTTTTAGCGCCGGGTCGCAGGATAAGACGGAACGGGGATGAGGAAGTGCAAAAGGGGGGTATAAGTCTTTCTTTGATAGCTGAGTTTCCCCCAGTGACTGCAAGAGTGGCAGAGAGAGATTCCTGTTTGATCGTCACTCTCAAACCAGCAGTGGAAGGAAGCCTGCTGAAGCCGAGGAGCCTTTAGGTTCAGACATGAGAAGATGATTTCTGAAGACATTTTCAGGCTCCTTATCAGTACAAGAGTTGGTTAATACATTCACTCTTGCAGTTCTGTCATAAAGGTCAGCTGCAGTGTTCAATACAGTGCTGTAGTGGAACTAAAAAGTATTCTGATAATTATTACATACAGAATATCAAATCAAGGGGCATCTGCAATTTTTAGTTTAAATATTTTAAACTATTAAATATATATTAAAATATATATATTTCAAAGACATACAAGTAGAACATATACATTTATATATTACATATTGTTTAATAAATATATTTAAATATACAATAATTTAATATAAATATTTAATATATTTAATTATTTTTATTTAATATACTATTATTTGAAAATGCATTTTTAAATGATAAAAAATATTTATATATTAAAAATAAAACATTTATATATTAAATATTTCAAATATTAAATATTTTCTTTAAAATGTATACATAACTAAAAATAACTAATGTATTTCATCGTTTAAAACCTATTTAATAAAAAATATTTTTACATGTATTTTTAAATATTGTTAAATATAATCTTTTAATATGTGAATAGCTGATATACTAATATACATATATTGCTCTATTCACTTCATTGGATTTTTTTAATCCAATACAAAGATCGATCGTACAAAATGTGCTATTTTGCTTCAACATGTACCGTTTAGGTTTACTTATGAATATTGTTGGACTGGACATATAATTAGATTCACACCAAACATACTGTATATGATTTAAACTCAATACTATCACATTTTAAAAATGTTGCATTTTAATAAAATGACTTACACGTGCAACCTTAAGCCTTTGTCCTTGGGTGGAAGTGAGAGAAATACCTCATTATAATGGCAGAAAGCCAAAGTATGCTGTGACATATAGTGAAAATGTGTTTCTTTTGGTTGCCTGTGCCACTGCAGATTAAATTAGATTAAATGATGAAGTATTAAAGCTCCTGTTTACTGAGAATTAATGTGAAAGAGGTCAGACACTCGACAAGGCAGCTAAATTTATTACCCGACAAATGGACAAGATCACCTTCATGGCACTGTACTATGACATGCAAAAGTGTTACCTGCTCATGGGTGACAACAGCAGAAGGAATTCTCTCAGGGAGGTATGAAAAACAAGCTCGTATTAAGTCAATATGCAAACACATTTTACAAACACAGGCAGATGTAGTTTTGATGATTTCACGTTGTCTTCATATGAATTCATATGGATTTCTTCTTTGTGCTCCTACAAGCTGTGCGCGTTCACAAGGCCTTTATGTCCAAAAGGAACTTCATTCGCCTCAGAGTCATGCTGAGGGCCAGACATAATGACCTATTCATGTTCGCCGACTATTTGCTCAGTGACTGAGCACAATTGGTGGGCGGATGAAATAATTCAGGAGGAGAAAGAATATTGTAGGGCATTCTAGTGTATTAATTAATCATTTGTTCTCAGCTGTGACTGCAGCGAGGGAGATTCAATGGAAGCGTTTCTCATCTCTGTGGGAGTCTGATTGCGGCTCATCGCTGAATAGATTCACTTATTGAGTAGATTTGGCTTGAATTTGTCGAGCTGATTGAGTGCCGTGTGACTTTCTGTTATAATCATGGTGTGAGTTTCATATGGCACCGCAGCCTCCTTTAGTTGGACCACAAAAGCACTGTAATGCCTGTAAAATAAGTCCAATGTCACACATGGCTTATCTTTAATGGCATGTATAAAGCTGGAGGGGTAACCATCCACTTCACTGAAAAGGTCACTCTTATGGGAAGGGCTGTGCACCACACACAGGCTAATGAAACGGTTAATATTGTGGATGGGTGTAGATTTCATCATTTCATGGGTTATGGGCAGAGAAGCACTGCTGGAGAGCCTTTTTTGTGACGAACATTTGATATCAGATTCAGTAACACACCTGTATCTAAATCAGAATATGTTAAAGCAACTCTTAAAGGGGCAGTTCACCAAAAAATGTAACTATTTTGCAAACATTCTTAAAGGAAGAGCTCACACCAAAATGAAAATTATCCCATTGTCGTTGCATTTTTCTGTGAAACATAAAAGTAGTGTTTGTTTTTTTTACAGTGAACAGGGCAGTCCAGTGTTGGTTTGGACCCCATTGACTTCCACTGCATGGATGAAAAAATTTTGAAACATTCTTAAGTACATCTTCTTTTGTGTTCCACAGAAGAAAGAAAAGTTAAACTGGTTTGGAACGGTGTGAGGGAGAGTAAATGATGACAGATTTTCATTTTGGGGTTAACTATCCCTTTAAGAAGTGATTGCAAAATATAATAGATGATGCACTTGATGATAATAGATGATGCACTTCATATAATGATATGGCAACAGTACTTTAGTCACAATGCTTTATACATCATGAGAACAGAGGTTTCGATAAGCAAGTTGCATTAGATGCCCACAATACACTCAAACGGCGAGGATCATTTGAGCAAACGCTTTGCAGTCTGCCTCGTACCGCCTGTGTCTTTAAGAGCCGCCTTTTCCTTTTTTGTATTTTGGGCATGTGATTGTTATTAAATATTTACTGCACTCAACACCCCCCTAAAGAGTTTAAACTCAGAGAGTGAAATCACACCAATTTCCGACGCGAGAGGGGCTATTTTCTGCCTTTGAAGCGTTTTCCAGCCTCTGACTATGCACCATCCTGTTGAGACGTGCCCAAAAATACACTTCTGCCAGCGCCCTGGCAGCACTGTAGCATATGTGACGCGGCTGGCCTGCAGTGCCCCCCTGCAGAGCTGCCTGCGCTCACATCATTGTCTTAAATACGAAACTGGCACACTCGACGGGCAGTCACCACATAAAACCCCCTCTATCCTCTCCGCCAACACAAACACACATTTATATCTGAGGGACAGGATAAAAACACATAGAGCGGTGTGAGGAGCGGCATGGAACACTTTTACTCCCACACAAAGGTCACAGACTGATTCAGTGTCCTCTGTTTGGATAGTTATCTCAGCAGGGATTAAGGGAAATGGTCTGTCTGATTGAATCTTGAGCTGAAGCTAATACTGCTCTCTCTGGCTGTTTGCGATATTGAGGAAGATTATAACCTGTGAGGATGTCAAACAGCAGAAAGTAGAACGCATACTTCACCCCAGCGGTGGATGAATTAATGCAGCATTTGGAAGGTATATTAGTGTAAATGGGAATATAAGAGCCATTCCTAAATTAAATACCTGCAAACATTTCCTTCTTTGCATTTTGTGAGATTTAAGCAGGGTCTAATGAAGGCAAAATTATGCCTACACAAATATGATAAACGAGCTCTTATAGAGCTCTTTCTCTACTGTGGCTCTGCCCTAAATGGCACCCTTGCTGTCCTCCTCAGAATTCTCACTTTGGGGACGAATGTGTGCACTATTCTGTAACCTGCAATTATAAATGGACACCTTAAGAAATTTTGCGAATCCTAAAAGATTCCTCTGATCCTAGGCCAAAATCTGCGATAAAATTTTACCTCCAATGAAATTCTGCCAGTGTCAGAAGTTTTGAGGCACAGTCCTGCAGCAGCTTCTCCTACGCCGAATGTCAAATCAAGAACCACACTGTAAAAAAAAATCTCCATTTACTATATTAATATGAAGAAATTTTCTGTATGTATTTTTTACACGTGTTTTACCTGTATTTTCAGTTGTGCACTTAATTGTGTTGTGTTTTTAGGGTTAACGGAAATGTCAATAAAATTACTAGAAAATAGCCGGCAGAATTTATTTATTTTTATTTATTTATTTTTTTTATTTTTTTTTACAGTGTATGCCACAACAACAAACCATGACTTGTTCTTTTCAAGACTTTTCTTTTCAAAACGAGTCATGATCAAAATAATGCTAGCCACTATGCCAATGGCGAGTTTGAATGCGGCTCACCGTCACCAAACATGTCACGGATTGATAGTATAAACCTCTGGATGAGTTTTCTTGCATATATCCATTTTTAATGAGTCTTGACTGTCGTACAGTCAGACATTAATGACAACTGAACTGAGATCCCACAGTGTGACATGCCTTACAGCTGGATTATGTTCATACAGTCTGACAAAAAACAAAAAAATGATAAAGGATTGTACCGTGCACCTGGCTTTTACTTTAAAAGATACTGGCTCCTTAAATAGCTTCAGTGTACTGAGCTACTTTTTGTTAGTAGATTGTAGTATAGCTAAATCTACATTTTCAAAAGGATAGCTTGACTACTTTAGATGTAGACTGTAGCTTGGCAAGCTACAATCTCAAAGTAACTTCCCCAACAGTGTTATGGACTCTCATTCCCTACCAGCCAGTATCTTGTCAGTCATTCTGTTAGGCAGTATCAGCATATCAGATCGCAGTGTATATCAACAGGGGCTCACTGTAAAAAAAAAAAAAAAAAGTGTCAAATGACTCACAATCCCCCTGCAGCACTTGGTTTCTCTGCTGATGCCTCTCTATCACCTGATTTTATGATTCACACTCAGCAGAGATGCAGGCCTCCGATTACACACATGCAGCACTTCTAAGTGAAGCATACTTACTGAGACTCTGCATCAAAATGTAATTTTTGATGAGATTTTTGTTACTTACAAAATCAACACTGCCTCATAAATGAATTTTCAGCAAAAAAAAAAATCACTGCATAATAATAGAGCGCAGACGCATCCTTTATGGCTGAAACGGCTCCTACTCTACGGAGATTTGTTGCACTAGAATAATAAGAGCAAGAAGAATGGTACGTCTGTCTGATCTTACGATGTAATACATTATTTTCCACTTTTTCGCCAGGGCCGCAGGATGCAAGCAGGAACCAGAGAAGGGGAGGCATGGGGCGAATGGTCTTAAAATAACCGAGTTATGAAAGTCTAATTCAAAGAGCCTCCCCTCCACATTAGACTAATCTGCTACTTCTGCATGTGGAGGTGCATTGTTCAGATGAAGATTGACAAGTGCAAGCCAAGAGAAAAGATCAAAGACCTCGACTGATGAGGCACACGCAGCCTTTGTGTTTTTGTCTAGACAAGAAAACTGTTGCCTAAGCATGTTGTAAGCAAGGGTATCAAGATTAAAACATTACATAATAGTTTATGAGGTGAAGTATTACGGCTGCAAGGCGAACTTGATGTCAATTCATTAAACAAATAATTTATTTAAATGATTTCACTTATTTTTCCTTGTACTGTCAAATAAAACAATAGCATAATGTATGAATCAGCACTCGAGTTTTGAAAACACTAATGCTATCGATTTCACTTTCATATTATGCACTTACGTGACTAGAAATGTCCTGAAAAGCTGATAAGTAACTTTTTCATTGAATGCAGTACATACTCAAAAAGTACACTATTTCGGACACAGATGGTGACTGATGTTTCTGATCTCACTTCACTTTTTTGTACATTTTGTCATGGCTGCACAGTGGACAAATATTGCAGTAGTTGATGCATAATGATTTTAAAAAAAAACATCTCAAATCTAAAATAAATAAATAATCAATGTTGAAAACCTTGATACCGTTTTTAAGTTTATAGAATTATTTTGTAACCTTATAAGTGTCTTTACCATCCCTTTTGATCAATTTCATGTGTCCTTGCTGAATAAACCTTACCCCAAACTTTTAAATGGTAGTGTATCACAGGTCCACAAAAATATTAATCAGCACAACTGATTTCAACATTGATAATAATAAGAGATGTTTCTTAAGCATGAAATCAGCATATGAAGAGTTTGGTTCCAAAATGCTATAAATCCATTTTGATTAATTTGAGTAAAAAAAAATTCTTTACAAAGAAAGTGGCAAGATGAAAACCACTATTTTCTGTTTCAAACTTTCACATAGCATCTTTATCTTGTTAATGCTATAAATTAATTACAACAATAAAAGAAAATTTCATCATGAACATACATGAACAACAATATCACATTAAACCACACAAAGTCCAAAATGAAATTTCCCTTACATTCAACTTCCAAAAGTGCATTCATCTTTGCCATGTTACATTCATTTATTTGACTTGTGCTATACGCTGTATTAACAAAAACATTAATGGCAAAAATAAAAACACTTACACTGACAAGCTACGCAATATCGCGTTCATAATCCCGTAGCACACGAAAAGCTGGTCAGATTGCCGAAAGCTGGCCGAACGGTCAATGAAAATCCTCAAAGCCCTGACGGGGCACACCGAAATCTGAGCGTCTGCATCACGTGAGGTCGGTGACTCAGAAGACACGGCAGACAGCGCTCTGAAGGGGGTAGATAGTGATTTAGGCACGTAGCTCGGTCTCGGCCGGAGAGTGACGCTGCAGTCACCGGGTCCGAAGCGAATACAATCGCTGTCCACAGAAAACGCATGTAAATCCCCTATGCGCTTAGCCAAAGCGAGGGCAAGAAGAAGTGCAGTTTGAGAGATAGCTCCTTCATAGCAATGGATGCTAAAGGCTCGAATGGTGGTTGTGAAAGAGCTCTTAACACCACCTCTAGGTCCCAGGGCAAAACTGAAGGTGGACGTGGGGAATGCAACCTCCTCGCCCCCTTAAGAACACTCACCAGCAGCGCGTGCCTACCGATCGATTGCCCGCCCAGCGGGGAACGAAACGAGGCAATAGCGGCCAGTGTTGATGGTAGACATCCACTATCAAGCCTGTACTGTAGAAAAAGCAGAACATCCGACACGGAGCAAGCAGCCGGGTCGATATGAACATCATGGCACCATTTCACAAACACTCCCCATTTTAGAGCATACAAAC
>NW_015660014.1:21806-51852 GCF_001515625.1 Sinocyclocheilus rhinocerous | reverse complement strand
GTGATGCAATCTTCTCGCTCCCTTAAGAAAACTCAACACCAGCGCGTGCCTACTGATCGATTGCCTGCCCAGCGGGGAACGAAACGAGGCAATAGCGGCCAGTGTTGATGGTAGACATCCACTATCAAGCCTGTACTGTAGAAAACGCAGAACATCCGACACGGAGCAAGCAGCCGGATCGATATGAACATCACGGCACCACAAACACTCCCCATTTTAGAGCATAGAAATGTCTCGTGGAGGGCGCCCCCGCAGAGAGCGGATCAAGCACACGAGAATGCAGGGCGGTCAGCTCCTCTGATATCCCCGAAGCAGCCACACATGATGGCTCAATAACTCCGGGTTGGCGTGCCACACCGAGCCGCTTGTTTGAGATGGCAGATCCTTCCTGATGGGGATCGGCCAGGGCGGCGCCATCAGCAGCTTTGTCAGGTCCGGGAACCAAGGCTGGTTCGGCCAGTTCGGGGCGACGAGTGTCACCGAAGCCTCCTCCTCCCTTGTCTTGCATATCACCAGTTGCAATATCTTGATCGGAGGAACGCATACAGCCTGGCTGCTGGCCAGTGCGATATCAGAGCATCCCCTTCCAGCCGGGAGTGAGACAGGGAGAAGAACAGCGGGCAGTGCACATTCTCACTCATGGCGAACAGATCCACCTCCGCTCTCCCGTAGTGGGTCAAAATCATCCGAACCGACTCGGGATGCAGCCTCCACTCTCCTTGAGGAATCCCCTTCCTCAAAAGCTGCTCTGCACTGCTCTGATGGAGAGAAAGTGACGGTCCGTCCATAGCAGGAGATTCGCTGCCTGCTTGTACCGAGCCTTGGATCGTACGCCCCCTTGGTGATTTATGTACGACACCACAGATGTTGTCGGTGCGAATCAGTACATGTCACTGTTCCAGCTGCGGCCGTAAATCCTTTAGACGGCCTCAGGGCTTCGATGCAGCCGCGGGAGACCGCGATGCGCAAATGGTCCGAAGTCCACGCCGTCCAAGTGGCTTGAGATTTCAGCCATAACTGCAGCGGGCTCATGTGTAGTAAACCCAGATGACATACTGATGCCGCTGCCATGAGTCCCAGCAGCCTCTGGCTCTGACATTTCTTCAAGTGCTCTGGTACGCTGTGCCTCGAAAGCAAATCTCAGAAAGCGTCTGTGATGCGCTGCTATCTGAATGTGAAAGTACTCGTCCTTTAAATTCACGGACGCAACCAGTACCCGGGGCGAATTCGCGCCAGGATCTGTTTTATCATCCTGAACGCATGCTTGCAGAGTGCTCTGTTGATGGGCCTGATATCTAGAATCGGGCGGAGTCCTGCATCTCTCTTGGGCACCATAAAATGGCGGTTGTAAAACCCGCTCTCCAACTCGCTCGGAGGGACTCGTTCCACCGCTCCTTTTTCGAGCAGGTTGCATACCTCTTGTCTCAGAACCTGGGCATTTCGAGGCAATGTTAGAGACTTCACCACGGGAATGCGGACATTTTGTCAGCATGAACTCATCACCAGAGTCCTTATGGTCCACCACTGATAGAGGGCAGACGGACTCATCTGGCATCTGAAGAAAAATGTCATACTCACCTGAACGCTGCAGAGGAGTGGCAATCCAGGCACCGCCCTCTGATAAGCGAGCCTTAAGTGAGCTGTAATAGTTTATAAGCCATATTCTTAGGTTATTCAGCAAAGTGAAGGAGAAGATTCTGACGTAATTGTCGCGTGCACCGCATTTTATACTGCCTCTCGAGCGCGTCAGTATTTGCATGCGATTTGCATACTTCACGACAATTGGCCAGTCATTTGGACTGGCGTGAGCCAATAGGACTTCAGGAAAGGTTGGAAGGGAAGGAGTTCCCATGGAATGGTGGAATGGTGCGCTGTGATTGGTTGAGCGGATATATTGCATTCTGCAGCGAAGAGAGACTGGCGTTTGTCGCGGTTTGGAAAAAAAGGGAGAAAACATGACAGAATAACTCGGCGGATATCGCATTTTGCATAAAATTAAAAATTGACTTTTCAATACCGACCAGATACAATACTGATTTTGGCGGAAACTCAATTTTTGTAAAAATGGCGTTTATCGCGTTTTGGAACCAAACTCTTCATATTTACTTTAGTTTAATTATATTGTATTACTTTAATTCTAAAAGTAATTGTAAAATTACAGTACAAATATTGCATATACTCTCTCAATGTGGTCAAAAAACTGCATGCAGAATAATTATTAAAATTGATGAAAACATTTTTGAATAGATGGCAGCATCTCTCACCATATAGGACAACACAAAAATAAACTTTCAAAACTAATGTAATCTCACCCATAATCAGATCTTTAAAGCTCATATTTCCTAATTCAGCACAGTGACTGAGCATTGGGAAACACACAATTACAGTCGGACTGAAGAGCAGGAGAACTAGTGCTTCCCTGCAAACTAGTCCAGCACAACAGCCCTCTCAGGTTTGTTTGTTAGCCAGAAGCTATTGGACTTATCTCACCTCGAGCTCTGAAGAAAGAGGCTCTCTTCCTGACGAGCCTGCTGAAGATAAAATTATCATATTTCACACCCATGTCTCTCACAATCTGGCAAGTAGAGAGCAGGTGGTTTGCTCTCAGGGGAATTGTGCCTGATGCACAGCACTATATCACCAAGCCACATCTATCAAATCCCTTTCTGCCTGGAGAGAAATGTTACAAGTGTTTCCATTGTAGTCAAGTTTCATGAGACTTATCTAAATCTACTTGTCAAGAAGTGTTGACAAATTCTTAAGGAACCATTTGGTTTTAAAGCGTGCAGAAAGACATATAAATCTGCTTGATTGATTGCAGATAGTTGATGTAAAAAATGGGCTCGTTCAAATCTCTGAAATCTACTGTCGTTTGAGGAGGGCAAAAGTTAAGTATAATTTTTAAGTACGTCTGCACATCTATGTAACTTATGTCACATAAACAGATGGATTTCAAATGTGCTTTTTTTTTTCCCCCTGCCTTCAACAAATCATTGCACTGCAAAAAACAACGTTTTTTCTTAAACAGCTACTACAGTGACAGCAGCAACTTTTTTACCTAGGTTTAATCAGCTATGTTCAATCAAAAACAGTTGCTGTCAGAAAAAAAATGAATACATAAAATAAATACTGTACCTTTTCCCTCTCATCTTCCTTATAAATGATGCTTATACCAGCTGTTGGTTCAAAATAATTCTGTCTCTCTGACTCTGAATGTGTGAGTCTCGCTTTGGTGAGAAAATGCAGACAGATCTAGAGCTGATCTACAGTTAGACATCATGTTGAATAAATGTCCAAGACCTCTCTATAAATAAAACATGTTTATTTTAAGCCCTTTTACTTTCACAACCAGAGAAATACTTCCTATGTGCTATAGCATCTTCAGTTATAGAATAAAAACTATTTTATGATATTATCCCAGCTAATGGGAAATGTTCTTAGAATGTTCTGGCCAGGTTCTCTGAAAGTTCTGAATATATGTTTGTTAAAGTTATCTGGTTTTTAATAACCTTCTCAAAATGTTAGCACAAAAACATTATTTCTGTCAGGACCACTATATCGTCAAAGATGATTGACAATTAGCATACTGTTTGGATTGGCGGTATGGTTCTGTTCTGGGCAAGAACTCCCTGCGCATCCATGCAGCCTAGCATGGATGAGAGCAGGGAGAGCAGCAATAACCCCCCAGGGTAAACAGAACAGAACCAACATAATGTATTGCAGATATTGTTAAAATTCAATAATTTTATGTACACATTTTAGAATGAGTCTGATTCAAAGGAGAATCAGAAGGCTGAATCCCGACTGACAGAGGAGGAGCTGGGGATGGAGAAGGGTAATTAGTTATTGAGCAATGCGAAAACTGCTGATAATACTGAGGGACCTTATATATGAATGCTTAGATAGGTGTCGTATTCCCATAGGTAGATGGGGATCAGCTGAGAGTCAGCTGATGCGAGCTTGACTAACGTGACCTGCCAGAACTAACGCTACGCTTGATTTGTACTCCATTCATGGAACATTTTTCGGGAACGTTTTAGCTGGTCTGTTTTTATTTAAACATTACTACTTGCTACTTGTTTCAGATGATTCAGAAAACATTCAAAAGTAACATTCCCATAATGTTTGCAAATGATAAAAATACACATTCCCTTAATGTTTTTTTTCTCTCTAACATTCACATAAGCAAGAAAAAAAGGTTTTTAAAACATTTAAAATCCTGTATGTTGTGAACATTCTGAGAACTTTCAGAATTGACGTTTTCATGCAGGTGACCATTTTTATGAATAACAAACAATAATAATATAATGAGAAAAAGGTTCAATTAGTTTTTATAATATAATATAATATAATATAATATAATGATGCTTTGCTACAGGCACTGGGACTGTTGCATCGTCATCACTGGTATATATACTTTCACATGTGTCAAGTGAGTCATATATTTTTCTCTGACTCTAAAGTTTTGACAAGCCAAAGGAAATACTGGCTAAATAGATACCGACATCACACAGAGATTGCCTTCCCAGGAAATATTAGAAATTTCAGCACACTCCCACAGAATTTCCATACCCACTTGACAAGTGACATCCATCAGTTGTGCCTCAGTGCGGCGTAGACCCAAAACAACGCTGCAATTACTGCTCAGACCAATGCACAAAATAATTAGGGGGAAATATGTTATTCTCTGACATCATTTTACTTCATTCTCTTATTAAGCCTCATCCATCATGAGAAGTCAAGACTGATGGTTTCCTTTTTGACAAACACCGGCTGAGGAACTGCACCCACTATCATTCTCAGGTTTGGACACATAAATGAGACTCTTTCAGCAACAGGCTTGTGGAGTATGCGAGCGCGTCATTGCTAGGATTAATTAGCTTGATTTGTATGACAATGGGGCTAGTGACATATGCTCCATGGTTATGGCAGTAAGTGTTAATGAGCTTTGGTTCAACAGGCAGGGAATGTTGAGTCCATCTATAACGCTGCAGAACAAAGGCTGCACGCTGACTCGACGCAGCAAAGGTTGGGTGTTTACATTTCTCATAAAAGACTGTGATCCTTAATCGTGTCTTTCTGGCATATGGCGGCATGTTTCGCACAATGGCAGGATTTCTTGCTCGCATACTGAAGACAAATGTGTTGGCGAGCGGAATACATCAGGTCCATCTGTTGGACCACACAGGCTTTAGTTATGAGGTTACAGCAGACATGAATTTATCTGTCTACTTATATGTAGTACTTTGTGGATGAGAGATTTGGAGAACCAAAACCTTTTGACTTGACCCACAAAGAAACACTGTTAGCCTTAAGTGGCTTTCTGTTATATTCCTAAGTAGGGCTTATAGTTTTTCCGGCCTGAAAAAAAATTAAAGGTTCGGTGACTTATTAAATATTCAAAAGAAAAGCTAAGTTCAGGCCAGAAGGAAGGAGCTTCGGGAGGCAATGAGTAACGATAATCACCAAAGCCATTTCCAGACAAATACATGCACATAATAATAAGACACTCAAGGGTGGATCAGCTATAAATAGAGCATCAACTGCAGATTGATTTGAGATAGGAGCTCTGGATCTGATTCAGCTGATAACTTGATGGCAAAAAACACACGTATTTTCCTCTGGTTTTCACGATTGACTCGGTATATATGTGCCCAGCCTATCTCTCATAGAATTTAGTCAAAAGTGACTGGACTATATAATGAGTTGGGTTAGCCATGCTTAATCGCACTTTCCCACCAGTGCAGGACCACAGTGTGCATTTCTATGCCATTACATACATTATAAATGAAATTTATATTTTAGAAATTATTCTTCACTGAATAGTTCATGCAACGCTGGAACGACATGAACACTGAATTTTCATTTTTGGTGAACTATCCCTTTAAAGACCAAAGTTACTATGCATAAAATGTCCCTACTACCTGTACTATCTGACAGGTATCACTAAAATAGGTGTCTTGAGAAATCATACTGGTCTCCGTGACAGCTCTAGGCTCGGTAAACAAACCACGATGCTGCGATTATGGTTTTTCAGCAAATCAGAAACACTCTCTTCAATCATTTTGAGTGTGGGTGTTTCTTCAACTACAGTCAATTGCAGCCTAACTGGAAATGATGCACAATAAAAATACTTTTTAAAATTATTTTTACCTCACAAGTGATTTTTTCCCCATCACATTTCATGTTTCATATTTAATCTTAAGCATGTACACTGTTGTCTCCCTAGTAACCAAGTACACTAACTTTCCAAAAAAAAAATTGTTTCTGTTTTTGTAAATTGTTCAGTGTTGTGGCAATGACACCACAGCTGTGAAACAGATGTAATAATAAATAAATAATTAAAAAGAACAAAATAAATATTATCATATTTAAATGATTTATAGTTATTTAGTTTAATAAAATTACGTTTTTAAATTCTAGTAATGTATTAATATCTAATACATTTTAAGACTGCATATCTGATCTGGAACAAGGCTAAAATAAAATCTATAAGGAAAACACATTTGAAAACTGACAAAAGATAAAGACATGATTTTAAGTTAATTTAGGGGGAGACCAGGGATGGTTGTAACATGGGTCAGTTGTAACACTTCCAATTTCTCAAACAAGGAACACGTTACAAATCACCTAATTCACGTCACACGTTCTCAGTTTAGTCCTTATTCCACATGTGAGGAAGCTGATTTCTAGAGGATAAAAACTAATTTTGAGCTAAAAAAGTAACTTTTTATACTTCATTTATTTTTGTGATGGCAGTCCCTGCTTTGTAGTTAAACTCATCCAAGTTAAATTATGTTTATTGCGTGTCTGTGTAGATATTTTTCATGCAAGTTGTTAGTGTTAATGTTTTGGCTGTTAGCTATAAGGTGAGCTAGTTCATGGCTACAAGACTCTGGGTTAGTTGTGACAGCAAGGCTCGAGATTAGTTGTAGCATCAATGAAATATGTTATAACTTACTCCAAGCAAATTTTTTGTTTTATTTATGTTTTCTTTGAATTTCAGTATGCCTAGACAAGACAAAGACAAATCTAGGGGTGTCTCTCAATGTTCAAGTTCAATTTTATCATGGCCAATTACTGTGACTGACATTTACAAACATACTTAAACACACACACACATTATTCAGTTTTATTATCATGATGCTAATGTAACACACACACAAACACAAATAGTGTTCAATTGTTGAAGCTGGCGCAATGCACATTTGCTCATTTTATTCAGTTTTTTTTACACACACACACACACCAGTTATTTTGAAATGTCAGTGTTGAATAAAAATCTTTCAAAATCCATTTTTTGTCATAATCCTTATTGCCCGGACTAAGGGGTGAATTGTAACATTTCACTCCTCGTGTTTTAAACGAAACCATGCATTTTCTGTTTGTGCTGCAAAGATAACAGCAACTCTATTTAATAGTAGACACTTGTAACTAGTTTGAATCACATTTTGAATGCACTGGTTTAAAAGACCTCCTAGATACAGACAGAAATGTCAAAAATGTTACAACCATCCCCGGTCTCCCCCTATATCACTACAGTTTGATTTTTTTTTATAAAAAAATTTGAAATATGTTAATTTTAATATAAATCAACCCCTGGGACATAAAATTGCTCACAGTTAACACCCACGTACAGGTTTGCTGATGTCTGGCTAAAGCAAATGGCGGAAGTCCTTTACAGTAGCTTTAATGTAAAAATGCCAAAAATTGTTCCTACGCTCTTGGTTGGTGGTACATTAACAGCCGGTACCATCCTGTTCCAGAAACCTCTGCATTACACCATTAAAGGCACTCAAACCCAGCCTGTTCTGAGATTACTGTGACAAACAGTATCTGAGCCTTTACCCAAGATCCTCTTTCTCTTATGCGTTATTCACATTACAACTAATAAAAAAAATATTAATGACAATTTAAGACTGTTGTCTTCTATTCATTTCTCTCCTGGGTATATTAATAAAAAAAACTGTAGCTGTGCCATCTAATTTAAAAATCCTTAGGAAATCATAGAAAACCCATTTTCTGGAAAAAATCCAATTAATGTTTATTTATTTTGTATTGTATATAAATGTACGGGATCAATGTGTTTACGTAAGCTGTCAGTGACAGATATAATATTGATCTGATCTCTTTTGTTTACTCTGGATGCTCCCCAGACTGCAATGGATCATTTGTTTGTGTGCCGCTCGTTAAACTCGGCCTTCAGCCTGTTCTCAGAATACACACGAGCATCTACATGTATGAGCAACTCACTAGAACAAAGCATGTGTGCGAATAAACAAACATCAAAAGGTCTGAAAATCTGCCATTCTGAAACATGATGATGAGTGGTCGCTACAGAGCCGCAGCTGAAATTAGCTTGACTGTATTGAATTGGATGCACTAGCGTGGGTCTTTGATTCTACTGTCTGAGATTTTCTTGCTCTTTTTTTTTTGTTGTTGTTATGGTTGTTTGATGTTTGACCCCTGTTCCTTGGATCCAGACGCTTTTCTCCCTTCCCCGTCTGTGTCTGGAGCATAATTAGCATCAGGTTCTTTTTCCGTTCTCTTTAGCTTTTGAAGCTTCTGCATTTCCACCCCCAAAGACGGTGTGAAAGGCAGTCTGATTTTTCTTGATTGTTCCCTAGAGTTCTCTCAAAACGTAGAAAAACATGTCATTTGGCTGTCTATCAACAAACCTACAGTATGAAATCAACCAAATTCAAGATTAAAACGCACATACATGATGGCAGACATAGTTTGTAACGTCCCTGATTGGAATTTAAAATGACATCAACTTCACAGAGGATCACACTGTATATATTTGGAGTCAAATTGTACAGATAATGGCATATTAGCTCTGTTCAAAAATTTACATACTACATACTAACTAAAATGGTACCTCAAAAATATAAATGTAAATAGCATCATACAAATAGAATCTTCAATCAAAGCACACAAAGACTCAATTGATTCCAATAGAGTTTCACATTAGCATGTTGCTAAGCTAATAATGTAACACACTTTAGCTGTGTCCAAAATCACAAACTGTCTAGATGGTACTATATTTAGTTTGAAACTTACTTTGTGACTGTTAAAAAAGTATGTTATATTATGAATATGGGTAGCATGAATCAAATTTGGACCTACAGTACTCAACTGCCATCTTGTCACTGTCACGTGACCAACCTCAGCTGTGTCACTTCACTGCCATTCACAACTCCTCTCCCATGGCCTCATGGGACACTTAAAGTGTTCATCAGATGCACATCTCTGAATCTCACCAGAAGGTAACCCATGCATGTACTTTTCATGAATAATGTGAATTCAGACACACTCGATAATAGAGACTATATAATAGAGAAGAAGGCATATTTAGATGCAGGGTTTGACTTTGTTCAGACAGGTAGCAAAACAAATATTTTTTTTTTGCCTGTCCAACTCAAATACATTCATAGTGTGAAAAGGAATACATGAAATTGGACGTATCCACCTTATTTTTAATGTAATAGTTGGCACAGTCCTTTTTAACTTGAATGTGCAAGGCTTCTGGTTTCAGCCACCAGTTATTTTAGCTGCGTAAAAATAGTCCATTGTGCTGCCCGGAGGTGTTGCAAATGGCTGCAGAGTGAACTGACTTTCCTTGATAGTGACTTTGCTAAAACCTTCAGTTTCAAGTCAGATTTTACAAAATAAGCATTCTTAGCTTACTGTACATGCAATGCTCCTGTACGTTTTGGCCAAAAGGTATCTTAGTAGGCAGCATAATTAAAGGGTTAGTTCATCCAAAAAATAATTTTTGCCATCATTTACTTATCCCCTAATTCCAAACCTGTATGAGTTTCTTTCTTCTGTTGATCACAAAAGAAGATGTTTTGAAGAATGGTTGGTAACCAAACAGTTGACGGTAGCCATTGACCTCCATAGTATGAAAAAAAATACTATGGAAGTCAGTGGCTACCGTCAACTGTTTGGTTACCAACATTCATACAGGTTTGGAACAATTGGAGGGTGAGTAAATAATTACAGAATTTTCATTTTTGGGTGAACTATCCCTTTAAGTTGCCTACCTTTATGAATAACCTTTGCAGGCACCTCACCAAGTTTTTTAACAGAGTTTTATACCAGAGACATCAGATGGTTTTCACTGACTGTGCCATTCTCTAAACTGGTGTCCAAATGTGAGGAAGTGAAAGACTGGCGGCAAAATCTGCCTTACTGTAGCTTTTGGACAGTGCGGCGCTGTTTTGAGTGAGATGGTGCCCGTGTGTGGTAAGGAGAAAGGGAAGTGACTCAACAGCTTCAGGCTGGCTGGCAGAGGCATTTGGGGTGGTGAGGGCGAGGTCAGCCAGCATGGACGGATCTGACAGCAGGCAGTGCCAGCTTGGCATCTCAGGGGCTCGGAACACGCTGCCAGCACTCCCTACAGAAATACAGAGGGACCACTCTCCTCTGGGAGGCAGAAAGAGAGAAACAAAGAGAGGGGTAAGGTGAGGAATGTTTGTGTACGTGTGAGAGAAACAGCGAGACCAAGAGAGCGAGAGAAAACAGGAAGGAACGGAGGCCAAATCTGCTGCCCTAGAGTTTAGCACCACAGGCAATGGAAAGAGGGTAAAGACAAAAGAACAAACAAAGGCAAAGCTGCATGGCTGCAGGTTGTTGACATTTAGCTGAGCTCAGTCCTGTATGTTTCCTCTCAGATAATGCATTGGCTTAAGCAATACTCTGGATCATCAAGCAAAGAGACAGATTATTCAGCTAAATCAAGTCTTTCTGAATAAATTAATGTCTGACGGATGCCTTTATTTGCTGCTTAAATACAATTTGCTTTGGCACAGCAGTTTTGAATCTTATACACTCATCCATATGTGATGCTAAAGATCTGGGAAGGACTACAGCAAATTAAAGAATGTCAGGAGCAAATGGGGAAATGCCACTCAAGGGCTGTGGGTTGAAGAGAATATTATCATACATTTCTGATGACTTAAACTCTACTAAACTCAAAATGTATTTGATTTATTGCATATTCAGTTACATTTATATACAGTTTCTGGATCTGTTACCATAAAAGCTTGTATTAAATGGATTATATTAAACTGTATTAAGACACATTGTATTAAATGGATCTTATACACTTTTTGTTATACACGTTTTAAAATTTATTTGATCTTAAGACCCTCTTATAATATTAGCCAATTGTTTCTTGCACCAAAACATTCATATTTTGCATAGATGACTGTTAATCAACCTCTGACCATTAGAGTTAAAGTGATTTTCACATAAAGTGATTCCAAACCTGTATGAACTTCTTTCTTCTGTATAACTCAAAAATAAGGTATTTTGAAAAAAATCTCAGTTTTTTTTTTTTAGTCTTGAATATTTCTGAATAAAACAATGTCAGCTTAAAGATTTAATAAATGGTCTCGGTTGGCTGGGCCGGGGTGTGAATTTTAAAAAGTTAGACTATGTCAACATATGCTTGTAATAAATGAAAAGAGCAAGAAGAATTTGGTTTTCCATGCTTTGACCCCTGCGTATCTAACAGTTGGGGGGACAATAAACATAAAATTTATCAAGAGCAATTTTTGAAGGGGACACAGTTAATACAGCTAAAATTGTACATGTAAATATGCATATACACAGAGTAAAGCCTTACTACTATTAGTGTAGCAGGGAGACCGGGCCAAATTAGACAACTTCAAGCTGTTGTCAGCGGTCGTGTCTGTTGAAGACGTTACTATCGGTCACAGTGTTGCCAAGTCCGCGGTTTTCCCGTGGAATTGTGCTACTTTATCACTATTGCTGCGGGTTGTTTTTCATCTCCGCGGGTTGAAGTGACCCCAATAACGTGTATTTTAGCCCCCGGAACGCGATTTGTACCGGGGAACCCCCCTCGAAACGTGGTTAGTTTGGGCTAGTTTTGAGTAGCAATTGGGCGGGTTTTGTTGAAAAAACCTGGCAACCCTTTCCGTCAAGCAGGTAACGTTATTATTGCAAACATGGCGGACTCATCCAAAAATACATTGGCATCATCTGTATTCAGGGCCGTTTCTAGGCATAGGCGAGCTAGGCGGTCGCCACCAGCTGAAGGGGCGCCAATGAGCGCACGTACTGGCACTTTTAGAAGGGTTGTGATAAAGAGTGGCACGGTCACCCTGAAATATGACTGCCGCCCCCACTGGATCCCCCAACATTATTGAGGATCAGCGTGTCATGTAATATTCCCATATAAACTTTAACATCCCATTAAAAAATATTTGTATAGTAAAATTCGCTAATAGTGTAGGTGATGTAAAAGACGAAAGCAGGCATTTGGACCAAAGCACTGTTAGGAAAGGGAGGGGGAGACTCAAAATGTTTCTAAACTTAAAATGCATTTTTGTCCCGTTTGTGTTGTTTTACTACTTACACAATTATTTAAAGTATAAAACATTGTTATTTACAATACACAGCATGGTTTTTAATCATCATTTTAGGGGGGACAACCCTCAGATGGGATTTCCCCCCAATTGTATCTACAATAAATAAATGAATTGCATTCAAGTTCTACATTTAATTAAATAAGTTTATTGAACATTTTTATTTCTTACTGTGACTGGGTGAATCTGGAGATGCTAATTATTGAATATCAAACTGTAAGAAATCTCAGTGCTCATCTCTAAGGGCCTGGAAATCTGCCAGGTGAACAATGCCTTCATACGTCTGGCTGTACATGTTCTGCCTCTTTCCTGTCCTCTAACAGTTCCTCTCTCTCCTGAGCAGCTATATGATTCATGATTAAACCAAGAGTATATCTCAAGCTTGTGGGGAGGTTCTCCAGTACCCCTTCGATCCCCTTGTAATTCCAGGGTGAAGCAAGAATTG
The DNA here is from genome assembly GCF_001515625.1 of Sinocyclocheilus rhinocerous. Lineage (NCBI taxonomy): Eukaryota > Metazoa > Chordata > Actinopteri > Cypriniformes > Cyprinidae > Sinocyclocheilus > Sinocyclocheilus rhinocerous. The sequence goes on along the minus strand of NW_015660014.1, from coordinate 39,009 downwards.
GTTTTAAATTAGTTTCACAGTGAACACTTGAATCTCTCTCCCTCTCAAAGTGACCTCATTAAACAGATGAGCCACAGGGCCTGAGAGCAAGTACAAAAACATACACACACTCGTGGAGAATCATACAAATACACATACTGTAAACACACAGAGACAAACTGAAATCATGAAGGATCACAGACCGAGGTTATTATCGCTAACGGAAATTATTATGAGGATGAAAACTGGAAACAATATTGTTAGCCAAAATAAAATTATTAGTTTGCATAAAACTAAATGTGACACATTTAACTACAACTTTAATCCTGCATTTCTGTAGCTCAGACAGTAGCACAAGAAACACCATGGTCATGGCTTAGGTTCCCAGTGAATGCATGAATTGAAAATGTATAACTTGAATGCAACATAAGTTGCTTTGGATAAAACATCTGCCAAAAGCATAAATGTATTATTTGCAAGATAACAGCTAAATAAAACATAAACATTTTCAAGACACATCAAAAAAATAGAAATCAAATGAAATAGATACTGTTTATGCATCTTTAAAACTGAACAGCTAAGCTAAAATTGAACCAACATACAGAATAACATTTTTCTAAACTATAATAATGCTGTCAAAGACCCATACAAAATTATATTTCTAATTGCTTCAGGTGTATGCGCACAAACACAGAGCAAGCTGCCTAAATATTTTCTGCATAAATGATGCTGATTAGTGTAGCCCAGTTACACATGGACAGAAACAAGACAAATTGCCAAGTCTGTGGAAAATTCCTCTTTTTTCCTCTAGGCAGCCGAGAGCTGACAGAGCAAAGGTCGTTAGAAACAACTCTTGAGTCATCATTTTTTTTTAAACGCAAAACTCAAATTCAAACATTGGCTCATAATCAAATAAAGACGTTAGTGAAGGTCCATCCATCTTAACGAGCTCAGCGGTGTAAAAAAACAAAGCCTAATGAACCAGAGGAAAGGGAAAAAAAGCTAATTGGCCAGAGCCCCTAATTTTTTTTAGTTTTTTTGCAACCAGACACCACTCTGTTTAATGTGATGATAAGTTTATTTAAGCTGCACTTATGCTGACTGACATGAGATGCTAGAAGATTAGTGGATAAGCGTTTTTAACTGCAAAGCCATGTTTTCATCTCAGTTACTCTGCACTTTTGTGCACTTTTTCTCTCATGCAGAGTGGTTGCAGGATGGAGACAAGTTGCAGGATGGAGACAAGAGAATGATTTGTATGCTGTTCACCATTCAAATGCTGAAATCGAAGTTATTATCTATAACAGTACTCTTAGAAACATTACAGAGGGTGCTTATAATGTTCAGTTTAAACACTTAGGGTGGTTTTGTCCCACATTATGGACATTTTGTCCTTGTTATTGGATGGAATACTGCTGATCTAATATTCATGTTATTACTGTAAGTGCTTCAGTTCCTGTTGTCCTGCCCTCTGTGCAGTGTTCTCCAGTTAATAGATTGTTTAAAGGCTCCTCCTAAAACTCTGTCAGCTGTACAATGATTGAAATATTGGTGTTTGTTGGGGCAGTGTAACCAGTTCTAACTCATCTTTATATTATTAAAGGAATAGTTCACTTTGCTGAAAATGTACTAAAGCCTCATGATGTACTCGCTCATTATATACATTTAGCAAATTTTGAACACAGAAAAAGTTACATAGTCCTGCTTTAATTATACAGTACTTAATATTATGTAACTTACTTTTTGAAGGAGTGAAGAATTCGTTGACTCATTGGTAAAGACTTCTTTCGTTGCTGAATTAATCAGTGATTTTTTTTTAAATCGACTGAGTGAATGATTCAATGATTCAGTAATTACATTAACCTGAGGAGTTCCTGAATGAATGAAAGTGTTTGAATGAATCAGTTTAATGAATGAATCAATGACTCACTCATTCAGACAGCCACTTCTCGCCACCTACTGGCATAACGATGTAGGCCTAATCTGCAGAAAGAGTCACTGAAATCCCCACCACTGATACATAAACAGAAACTCTCCCTATGCATGGAACTAACTAATGTATAGCCTCTAAGGGCTCCTGTAGTTGGGGCAGTATGAATTAGCTTTCATTTTCTGTCACATAAATTGTTCTGCTCTTCTCCCTGGGGCTTGTCCTGTCTTTTGTGTCCCCAGCAAAGTGGGGCCCTAGGATTGAGGTTTCACCACACACACTGCTTCTCATGTCTCTGCCCTGACTGTTCTGTTTGCTCACTGACATTTGTGTGAGGATCTTTTTGGAGGGTCTAGTATCAGCTGTACCCCTGGCTAATAACCAGATGTGGCTTGTGCCCCACTCTCTCTCTCTTTCTCCAGGCTGAATAGTTTGTTCCTCGCTTCTACGCTTTTCTCCATGTATTATTTTTTCTACAACTCTTTGCATATACCCTGAGGCTCCACCCACAGATGCTGTTTCTCTGCTGTTGTAGCAGATTAACACACTTGTCACCGCAGATTATACCGTCAAACAGCCATTTTTTAGCAGCGGGAGTCTGACACAGCAGTGAATGAAGAAACTGCAGCGTCGTCATCTCTTCTAGAAATCAATAACGTGTGATCACCGGAGGAGAACGCCGCTGCAGCAGCGTGGTGACACTTGAGTTCCGCAGCAGCCAGATGAGGAAATCTAGATTCAGCTCCACTTACAGTCTAAAAGTAAATCAGTCTAAATCCAATTTGCTTACTGGGGATTCTGGAATTTAAGTTTAAATGTGTCTGACAATTATGAAGACCATTTAGCAAGAGTTTAAACAAGGTCAATATTTAAAGAAGGTCATGTTTCGCCTTGTAGACTTTTACAAAATAAACTCTCTTAAAACACAGTTTTCACACTCTCACTATTTGTCTAATATATATATATATTTATATAATTATATAATTATATATTATATAATTCTTTAATAATTGAAGTTAGAGATTGACTGCACAGATATCTCTTTTTATCTCATTCTAGGGCTGACACAGGCTCTCAAACGAGAGTTCACATTCAATCATTTGGAAGAAATTACAAATTACTATTGTCTAGTCAGTGTTTTCTGCCCATTCCACCTGCTGCTGGTTTGGAAGGGCTGTGAGTCAGAGCACAGTGTACTTTGATGTTAGCTGTCTGTCTAGCTCAGCCCAGCCCTGCAGAATATGCTGTGAATTAGTCAAATCTCCTTTTGAAAAACCTTGACCATTATCACATGACTCAATTTCACAGTAGTGAAGGCTGCTGAGTGCTGACGTACGTAATTACCATTCTGGGGATTAGCCATGCATTTGCACTTGAAGAGTGTTGACCTGCGTTCACACACACACACACACACAAATATGTCAGAACAAAAGTCAAGAATACGGACAAAAGGAAGGACTTTCAAAGTGGCTGATGAATGCTCATCTAAGTTGTTCTGACCGAGTGGTTAGTCATTTCATTGACAACCTACACTGTTAAAAAGGATTTTTCGAAGTTGCAAATAAAACAAAGATAGTATTTTTTACAATAAAATACTATTTACTTTCAACTTAAAAATGTCACGTTTATGTTATTTGCCATTTCTTTATAATTAATTGTAAAATTTACAAGCAATTTCTAAGTGAATATTGTTTCTTCACCAAATTTTTTTAGTGCAGAATGCATGTAAAAATGAGGAAAATAACTACATCGATTTTATGTATATTAATGTAAATATGCTAAAAATGTAGTTTGTTAACTGTAAGTTATACTGTGAAAAATAGATACAATGGTAAAATACTGTAAAATACATGTTTTGTTAAATAAGTAAAATGTATAAATTACCTTATAATTCACATGAAAAAATTTAATTGTTTTCAGCAAGACCATACATGTACATGTACTTTAACAGAAAGAAATTGCTCAAATTATGTATTTTTTAGTAAAAATGATCTGGTCATTATTAATTAGTCATCTTCCGATTTCCCAAGATGTCCCTTTACATTTCATTACATTTTATTATATTCTATTTGAATGTGTGGTAAATAAAAAATAAACAAAATGTTTAAAAATATTTTAAATTAACATTTTTAATTTAACCAAATTTTTTTCGTTCTCTCTTTCATTTTTTTTATTTTTTTGCATGTTGTGGACAAGGAAGACATTCAGCCTTTCCCCTGCTGCACAATGTTTACAGAACATGCTGGAACTCTGTGCTTTCTTTGAGTTCTCTGAGAGAATTAAACACTAAATCAGGCCGGTTCCTGTGCAAGAACTCCATCGACTGCACAACAGGAAGACAAAAAAGCTCCAGATGAAAGTCTTTCTGGAAGTCTTAGTGGCGTGTTCGGCTGTCAGAGAGGCGAGTGTAGAGTTTTACGTGCTGTTTGTTTCTGAGCGAAAGGGAGGCGTAGGAACAGAGAGCCAACAGCGAGGAGCCTCTTCAGCTGCCAGTGTAAAGAGAGCCTTTGATAACACCGGCACACTCAGTACCAGCTACATCGACTGTACTGAGCCACTAGACACACGTGCCGTCACTGAAACACACACAATCCTGTCATACTGTAGATATGATCCAACATCTTCCCCATAGAGACATTAGTAATACGCTTGAGTGCCGTTCAATGGGCCTGTCCTCATGTGGGCGTCTCGCCTCAGTTTTGAGTTTTATCCTTGTCAATGTTCGTCTTAATCGAGGCGAAGTCTGACCTCTGTCGCGTCTTACAGTTAGCCGCAAAAATCTCCTCTCTTCTCATCATGTCACTTTGCAGTTTTGCTCCTTTAGAGTGCTGATTCTCCATATGTACGTATCTGTCACACGTCTCTCTGGGTGGCACCACATTGCACCACACCCTGCTGATGCGGCAAGATGAACAGAAAGACATGTTTAATGTTCATTCTCCTTCTCCTGCTGAAAACGTATACAAGCCATATCAATTAATTGTTACCAAACCATGCTTTTTCACACACTCGGCGTCGCATTTTCTCATTCTCCTATACAAGCTGACAGTCTTGTTGTGCACATTCAGAGAATGTAGCTCTCTGTATAAACATGCAAATCCAATTTTACCAACAGATGCAGTTTAGTGTTCAAAATGAGCCTTTCTCTGTGTAAAAAGCTCCTTCCCAATGGCTGTAATTGGAGAATTTACGAATCTTGACCTCCTGTGGGACCCTTGAGGAGTTTTTTTCCAATCAACACTCTAGGTTACACCCATTTAGATATATAAAGGAACGTAATGTGGCAGTACTAGTTTGGCTATTTAAAGGTACATTTGCAAGTTAACCCGGTCCTGTGATTCAATGTGGCAGCTCAGAGACGAAAATGAGAGGTTTTGTTTTCATGGATTAGATTGTCAGGCCTTATAAAGAAAGATAAACTCTGAGCTCCAGTAACATGGGACCAAGCCCTCAAATGTGCTTTTGATGAAGACAAATGGAGGATAGGCTCATTTAACCATCAGCATATAAAATAAGGCTCATTTTCGAGTGCTGTGCGGAGAAACATACATATTCAGTAAGTAACTGATAAATATTCAAAATCGCCCCAAAGTCTGCATGTGATTGGCTCATTATATTGTACAGTGTGCACTATACATATTGTCATCATTCTGGAGAGTAATCAAAAAGAGAACGAAATGCTGGCACTGAAACACTGAGATACAAAGAAAAAAAAAAACAATTACTGAGGATTGATGTTCTGTAATGTATGAAATCAGTCGTATTGATTTTTCTAAGTCAACCCTGGTTTAGTCTGTTAACAATCTTCACTGTCAAGAGGTGGAAAATAGGGTACTGAGCAACAGTTCTGTTTAAACTACCGCAGTCATTTTGACTTTTGATAAGAAAAAAATTCTTACAAATGTGTTTCACTCAAATCATTTGATCAGAGAAATAAAACGTTTTCTTTTTGAGTGATTTGGTTGATGAGAACAATGTTTAGATGATTGAGTTCAAAGTTTAGTATACGAATATAAAAGAGATGTGAGCCTTTAATGACTAATCTAATTAACTGGTATAACCAAATATAGACTGATGTTAGTTTTGATTGTTTTATTTGTTTTTATATTTTGTTTGAGATAATAGCCCACACCTGGTCTGTGCTGTGGATTGCAATATCTGAAGATCTGTATAATCTGTTACGCCACTATAGATGGCGTATTTATTTTTTCAATAATAAAAAAGAGGCTGTGAGGGATAGTGAATGAATGTACAGTGCCACAGCAAAATAATTAATATTTTACACAAGGTGTCCATGTATCGCAATGTACTGTAATGTAATGCCAAGAAAACATGTCTTTTTAATAAGTTGTCCTTGCAGTATGCACTCTGCACGATTCATGAGCAAATGACTCTTATGAACCAGTTCAAAAAGACTTTCAGGATTTTACTGGTTTGAAGTGTGACAAATGCTTCACTGAATGGACTCACTGAATCCATCAAAGCAATTACTGGAAAAAACATTAATTATATACTTCAGATAATTATTTCAGCTTCAGATAATACACACCTCTTTCCAAAAACAAAGCTTATTTATTGTAGTTTCATCAAATGCAGGCACTTTGGATTCAGAACTTGCCCGGAATTTCCAATATGTGTGTGAAATGCCAACAGGGGGTATTTTCATGGCAGTACCCATGAACTAGTCCTCTGCACCGGCACAGTGTTTGCTGACTTCACTTACTCTCGCTCTGTGGGCCAGATGGCAACACATGTTTGCAGAATACCACAATCATGTTGCTTGGTCACGGTGACCATGGAGACATGCAGACCACCAGCTGGTAATCAACCAGATGCCCAGTCACATCATGGAATAATGGTGAGATGTTGGGAATTCGTGTACGGCTCTGATGATTAAATCTTGTTTGTTTAGCAAGTAGTTTATTGACACAGTTGCATCTCAGTGTCCCTCTTTTTTTGTAAGGCATTAGTGAAGTATTAGTTATATCCAAACAGTTTGTGTAAATTGGATTTCCTGTGGACTTTGTCTTGATTAACACGGTCACATAAGGTTTGTGAGGCTCATCCAAGCTCTGCAAGCCATCTCTCAATCCATCATCTCTCCCAACACCTGTTCTTTGTTCCTCCATGTTCATGATAAATCTTTCTGTCTCTCTCGCTCACTGCTGCTCATCCATCCCTCGCTCGCGTTCCCCATGCTGGGTCAGGTCTGAGAGGTCTGAGCGTGCGGTTGTTAGCTGATGCCCTTTGCAAAGCAGCGGGGTTTTGGCCCATCTGCCCGTTTCGGCTCTTTACCCCATCTACTGTCAGAAAGCAATGCACTCCAGATGCAACTGCTGTGACTGCTGAGCCCTCTGAGCCAAAATGGCTGCCAAGGATTGGAGCCCTTGGTGGAAGTTGATTCAGAAAACGATCCAAGACCAGATTACTCTATGCAAACTCTAAACCTAGAGGTGCACAAAACTGATCTAGTCCAGCAGAGAAGGTGGTTTTGTCTTCATTTGGATGTGGAGCTATGACAATATTGGCAGATGTATGGGTTACTACAGTTATAAACGATATTCTTTGTGGTTAGAGATGAAGAGAGACTCAAAAAAGTACACATTTTAGTCTCAGCTTTTTGAAAGGCAACAATGATGACAGGATAGCCTGACGTTCGCTTGCCAATGTTGTGCTAGCACCTGATGGCTAAATGCCATGTGCATCCACTATTAGCCTATAAACTTAAAAGCATAGCACTTTATGAGGGAGAGCAGGGATTTGGGTGTGTGTGTTGTATGTGTGTCACCGTCCAATGTGAGATTGGAAACGCAGCAGTGTAATTGCTCCATCCACTTGTGTACATGTGAGATGACACAAGCTCGAATGATTAAAAGATAAGATTTCAAAGACAACTGTTTCACGCTCAGGCAGCTTTTAACTGAGGTGCCAGTGAACTTCCAACAGCCAAATGTCCTTCCTTTTGACTCTCTCCATTCCAACAAAATCTACTGCCAAGAATAGACATAAAACACCCATCTTATTTACCCGGCTATATTTCCATCCTGAAGGCAGGTCCACATTATTACAATGCTCTGTTGATAGTATACAATAAGCAGCATCGTTCGGCCTCCTCAAATTGAAAAAGTTTTAAGCCGTGCATAAATCTTTGGAAGTCACTTGTAAAATTATAAGTATTTATAAATCAGTTTGTCACTGACCCTTCCACTTCCTCTTTTACACATTTTCATCTATCTCTCCTCACCTCCTGTCTATGGAAGCATGTTTTTGCCTTAAAATAAAAAAAGGAAATCGAGAATTTACATCTCTCCATTTGCAAAGTTTATCTCAGAACATAGTTTTATATCTCACTATTGTGACTTTATTTCTAATAATTGGGCTTTATTTAGCATAATTGCACCTGTAGATCTCGCAATTGTGTTTTTTTTATCTCAGAATATGACTATATTTTGCAATTATCACTTAATATTTCAAAATTTTGACTTCATAACTAATCTAATTAATTGCTATTTCTCACAAATAGCAACTTTGTAGCTCATAACTTTATTTTCTCACAATAGCAACTTCATATGTCACAACTGGCACTATTTTTGTAATTGTGAGTTTGGTTTTCTTAATTGTGACTCTACATCTCACAATAGCGACTTTGTATCTCACAGTTGCAAGTTTATTTCTCCTAACTCTGACTTTATATCTTACAATTGTGCTTCCAGTATGACTGTATTTCTCACAACTGTGACTTTGTTTCTTATTTTGAACTTTATCCCACAATTACCTTTTTTATTTGTTACGCTGAGGTGGAAACAGGCTTCCATAAATCTTTAATTCCTGCGATGTCAGTTCACCCAATTCTTTTTCACATCACACACTCTTACCATAATGACATATAAAAGTCAATAGAGCTCTCTCCCAACAATCAGTGTGTTCAACCGATATAAAGAGCTCTGATGTAATGAGACAGAGATTTTAATAATTCAGAGTATTTCCCTAGTGGGACACCTGGTTTGTTCGTTTAATTTCATACACCTGACATTCATTCCACATTAACACTCTACTGTTGCCTGATTTCTGAGTTAAGCCAGTGCTGAGAGCCACTTAATTTGCCCTGGGAAACCTCTTGGAGACACATCTATTAATTATAGGAATCAATCAGAGACAGTGTTGGGAGTAACGCATTACAAAAGTAATAATATTACAGTAGTATATTACTTTTTGCTGTAACGCAGTAATATAACGCATTACTACTCAAATTTGGGTAATATTATTACTATACCGGTATCTAAATATGATTTCATATTTTATGCTATATAGACCTACCACGTTACCCTCCACTGGATGTAGAATGAGCAGCATTAAACTACATTTTGGCATTTTACAATACTTATGTGGATATTTTGGATGAAAGTAACTCAAAAGTAACTCAAAAGTAGTGTAATGCATTACACTTCAGAGAGAGTAATATTGTAATGTAACTAATTACTTTCAAAAGACAGTAACTAGTAATATATAATGTATTACATTTTGGAAGTAACTTGCCCAACACTGATCAGAGAGCTCCTGGCCAATTGGCCATGCCCAATCCAGACTGATGAGAGGACCGATCGATGGGTCCACAACGCTGCCTCCTTCAGACCCCATGAATCAGCACCTGTTTGAAAGCTGGAATAAAACATTAGGATGTTTTTCATGAAGAAGACAGAGTGCTGGAGTGTACAGAAACAGTGACTAACAGACTGTTCTTTGAACGATTGTGTAAATGACATAAGGAAGACGAAACTCTCCAGATTTAAGACAAAGGATTTATTGGAAGCCCGCTGGCGGTACAGGAGGTTATCAGTATGGCTGCTTTAGGTTTCACTGCCTCTGAACTGATTTAACTTGTTCCCATGAGGCTGTGTGACGCTCTGCTGCACAAAACCTCTCATTTCTATCAGTTTCCTTCTAGATTACATTAAATACGAGTCTAACATTTTGAAAATGAGTCTAAAATGTTGCAAATAATTGAGAGTTGTATGGGTAAACAGATTTAGTTTGCTGTCTATAATGGCACTTTTACCGTATGAGGACCAGAAAGGAAACACTGTTTGTCCTCTCTGTTCAGGCTTTTTGTTCATTGTTCTTGGTTTTTATATATGTTTATTCAAGGAAGGTTTTTTCAAGGCCATTATGCTAAGTCCCATAATGTAGTTCCCCTGTAGTATCCCAGGGTTAAGTGCCTTCCCCAATGCTCCACCAATGGTCAAACAAAGGGCAGGGACATTAGAACAAGCGCTCAATTTGAGTTAAGTCAGCATGATGGGAAGCCCTGCAGGGAGTTTGAATCCACAACCTTCTGTTCACTGCTTTTGGGTTGTTACCCACTTCATTTAACCCTTTTTTTATGTCAGCACACTCTTCATTGAGTTCCCACTGCAAGCAGATAAATGGTTCTCAAACGTAGACAGTCACTTTTAGTGGCCAAGAAGAGAAAAACATGTCAGAAAAGCCTCACTGCTGCACAAAGAAGTCCTGTTATACAGTCTGAGTGTACTTAAAGCCTAAAGGAGCTCTCGTTTTTAACTCAGCATGTGGAGACTTTCATGGTGATGCCTTTTTAAAGCACTACAGGTGCTGCAGGAGTGTGGAATTGCAGAAAAGCATCAAATCATGACACATGTAATGGAAAAGGGAAATGCATAATTTACAGACATTTTCTTAACTTTGTCTGGTTTTTACAGACTTTAAAGTCAGCATGAATTGTCATCTGCAACCCATTTTACTTCTGTAATCTGACATATAGCTGAATTAAACAGGAAGGAAAAAATGTTGGGGCCAAATGCAAATTTGTTAAAACAATATAGCTATTTGGCTACTGGTTAACAATATTCAATTCAAAGTAAAGTTGTTTGTGTTGGCCTATGGCCAACTTTCAGTTTGGCTATTTGCCCAGTATCTCGCATACCACCCTTACCAGGCCCTGAGTGAGCAGGTGTGTGTGATAACAGAACATGAAGCAGCAAGTATTTAACATGACACTCAAACTGATGGTCATTGGCACTGATTATCCCATCAGGATTGAAAGACATATGATGACAGAGGTGATTTTAGATAATGAGTGTCAACGCTGATTATAATCCAGCACTAAAGACCAGTAGCGTGTATGAGTCAAAGCACTGTCCCTCTCCCAGACCTGTCATTTAGATAATGAGATGAGAGCAGTGGGCGTTGTGAAGTACAACTCCAAGGAAAGGATATTCACATATTCTTTAACCTTGACTGCAAGCACTGTAATGCATTCTGAGGATAGAATGCATTTTTCACTTAAAACAATAACCTGATTCCATGTCACGCATCCTGAATGTCATTCAGCCTAATAATTCACTTTCACACCAAAAGATCTTGGCGCCCTTGGTGTCAGTGTGAGTTTCCATGTAGGAGTAACTGATTATTTGATCATAAACGTTTCAGCTAACAGTGACAGTTTAAGCACCACAAAACAACTTACCTTGTGAATATCGTAGGCCCTACATTTAAAGTCACCATGAAATAAAAAATGTCAGTTCTTATTTTTCTAAATATTGCAGTGTTTATTCTAAAAATTTATTCATGCACATGATTGTTTATTTATTTATTTTTTATTCTTTGAAATTGTGCCCTCATAATATCTAATCAAAAATATTAACTTTCCCTTTTCCCTTTCGTAATGTTTCTTAAGCACCCAATCATTATTAAAATGATTTCTGAAGCACCATGTCACACTGAACACTGAGTATAATCTGTTGAAAATTCAAATTTGCCATCACAGGAATAAATTGCATTTTAAAATATATTACAAAAGAAAACAGTTATTTTAAATTGTAGTAATATTTTTAATTAGTACTGTTTTTACTGTTTTTGATCGAATAAATGCAGCCTTAGTTAGCATAAGGTTTTTCGAAAACATAAAAAATCTAACCAACCCCAAATTTTTGAACAGTACTGTACATAATAATTCAGGTTTTACCTGCACAACATGACAAATCCACAGATGAACCTAAACTAGTCAGAATTTGTAAGTCACGTTATGAATACTCTTTTTCTAAAACACAGACAATAATAATAAAGCAAGCATATAGAGTTCACAATATTGTAACATTACATTACATTTGAGTAAAACTGATGAACATATTTGAATTTGACATATGAAATGCTGACTTCAAAAACAAAAACTATGACTAAAACAAAGAAACTGTAGAAATTAGTGTGAGTAATCTTACTTGAATAGAGGGAGAGTGTAACAGTACGGAGGAAAAGTGCAGGGAGGTTTTGATGGAATCAGTGGGGGGTTCAGTATCTGTGTGTGTGTGTTTATTAACTTGATATAAATGCTTATAATTTGTCATTAGTAACGTGTATTGTTGTTGCAAGGTCACCACAGATCAAACGGGAATGTGTGTGTATTATGCAAATAAGGTCCTTATCAGGCATGTTCCCCAGATTTTCAGAAGTCCCCATTTAGCATGGTCAAGTGATCACATTAAGTTGTGAATAGGCAAACAAACCTATGGTTAGTATCTCTAAAATTTTTCAGACCTCTAAAACCCACAGGTGATGATCGTAAAGTTGGTCCCCGTATAACAGGGAAACCATTATGTATGTGAGTAAGTGTGTGTGTGTGTGTGTGTGTGTGTGTGTGTCGTGAACACACTGATGTGGAATCTTACACGTGTAAGTGAGCGATCGCATTTCTACTCACCGACATTAAATATTCAGACAGCTTTTTTTTCCAACACATTATCTGTTCTGCGCCATTACAATCCATTTGACTTTAATAGGGGGTTCAGTATCTGTGTGTGTGTGTGTGTGTGTGTGTGTGTGTGTGAGAGAGAAAGAGAGAGAGGGGGGGGTGCACCTCTAGAGGTACAGTCTTCTACTTTGATCTGTTCACTTGGCCCACATTAAGAGTTGGAGAGAGAGTGGTTAAAGCATTGTTCATGGTGTTTTTTTTTTTCAAGATAAACATACACATACACACTGTTTCTAAAGTTGTAGCAGATTCCCTCAAGTTTGAGTGTGTGTGTGTGTGTGTGTGTGTGTGCTTGTTTGTGTAATTTATATAGAATTAGGCAAGCATAATCACTGAGACCATATTTATCATGAACAATAAAACCCTCCCCGGCCTCCACACCCAACAAAAACACAAAGCACTCTCCCTGGAAACCAAAGAACAATAGGACCGCCTTTCATATGTGTGTGAGCCCCTGAGATACGGGATAGTTTCATAGTATACAGTAACTCCCACGTGAGAGAGGGGGAGATATTGATTGCTCTGAACTGCAGAAATGTTCTTGCTTGTATCTTTCATCCCTGTCTCTCTTTTTCTCTCTGCCTATTGTTGACCTTGTAATAACACTTTTTCCCCAGGCTGGAAATGAGATGTCCAAATTCAATCTGGGTGCTGACAGGCAGTGTTTGGATATAACAGAGTAGTATGGAGGCAGGCAGGCCAAGACATTGTTGCATCACAATGGCTTTACAGGCTTTTAAGTGCGCTGTGGGAGAGATGTGATGACACTCTAAACATTGCCATCTGCTGGAGACAACGGTAATATCCATAGGACTTTCATATTAGCAGACCGCTTGAGAGACACTCCTCAAGATGTATATACAACATATTTTCTGGTTTCATTAACTACAGAGTTATTGGTAACAAAGTGGTATGTAATACCAGGAGAAAGCAATCCATCACTGGTAAAACATCCACTATACTATATTAACAGTTATAGTTCAGGTCCTTGGATTTGATTGTAGCTTTTTGTCTTTGTTTGTGCATTCCAGACATCAATCTGTGCATTTAGTGTTGGGGATTTTTCAATGACTCTTCCTGCAGGTTAAAGTGCTGTCACATTTACTGCTGCTCGGCAAAATCCAGTCATTTCAAAGAATGTCACTCCAGCCCGAAAACCTCCAAGTGGGAGGAGCTTATGCTGCAAGTAGGTGGAGAGACGTTCAGGTTATTGGCATTAAGTTTGGGGGTGGACCTTCTATTCAACTCATTTGGAACTATAGTTCCACCCGTGTTGGAATTGAACCGCCCACTTGGAGCTGGCTCTGGGCTGCTGCGTTACCTATTCTCATCATTTCAATAGGAATCCATGCGATTGGGAGTTTCGTGTGAGGGTGCAAACATTTCTCATGCAGATTTCACTCATGTTCAAGTTGGTCACGCAAATCCACCTCGTTCACCAACAGAATGCTTCTTTGTCTGTGCTTCATGAACTGTTACACTATTGAGAATGGACTATAGTCCTTTCTTGCATGCAAAATCTTGCTATTGTGAACGCACTTTTACATCAGTACATCAATAGGTGGCGATAAGTGGTCATCTTTATGAGTGAGTCACTTGTGTGAGTGATTAATTAATTCAGGGATTAATCTTTGAATCATTCACTCAACTGATTCAATTAAACGCTTAAGATGGATTCCAAAGGGGATTAACCCACTTCCAAAGGGCACTTCGGGGTCAAAACAACCATGGCCGCCTTATTCAAGGGTTGTTCCAAAAACCAAAGTGCTTAAAACTGACAACTTCAAAGTGCTCTTTGGAATGAAGGATTTCGAAGGGTATAACTGATTGACACTTCGCTGCCATGATTCTTTGTGCAGGTTTAAATATATGACAACAGCGCCTCCTTAATTGGCTTGGCAAGATGATGCAGAAGTGCTTTCCAAAGAACAGTTTTTGGTACCTATAGTGAAGTGATAGTGAAGTGACGTGTGGCCAAGTATGGTGACCCATACTCGGAATTTGTGCTCTGCATTTAACCCATCCAAGTGCACACACACACACTGTGAACACACACCCGGAGCAGTGGGCAGCCATATTGTTGCGGCACCTGGGGAGCAGTTGGGGGTTCGGTGCCTTGCTCAAGGTTCTCACCTCAGTCGTGGTATTGAGGGTGGAAGAGAGCGCTGGTTATTCACTCCCCCCACCTACAATCCCTGCCGGACCTGAGACTCGAACCCGCAACCTTCGGGTTACAAGTCCTATACTTCATCCTTCTGAGGGTAAACACTTCGAAGGGTTTTAGGGCTTAGGGATAAGCCCTTCAGAATGGAATGCAGCGTTATTTATTAAGGAACAAATCAAGAATGAGTCACTGAATCATTCACTCAAGCGATTTGTCAAAACACACAATGATTCAACATACAACAAACCACCACTACTGTGCGTGCTCGCAGACGTGCATTCAGCTTGGAAATGTTTTTGTTGCTGTAGCAAAACTAGACAATAACTGACTATATATTGAGTCAATGAGATAAGTTGATTCAATAAGTTTATTGAAATAATGTATAAAAACACTATGCATAAAAAGCCTGCAGTGTGTTATGGCTTCTACCAGCAGGGGCTATCGGGGCAACTCTTACCCTTAGTCAATTGCATCATAAATTCATCTTTATCGTGTCATTGTTTTCATGAACGAAACCCTATCGTCTCACTGCCTGTTTCTTCCATTCTATCTATCTACCTCATTGGTCTAGGACGATCTGTATGGCTTCTCTGGGCTTTGAATGATTCTGTATGAATCGGTCATGCTCAGTTGTGTAATCCCTCTCTCCGTTGAGAAATGCATCTTTATCTCGCTTCTCCAGTGTGTGTGTGTGTGTGTGTATGGGTGTATCCTTCTGCAGGTTCCTGCAGCATTTGTCAGCATGTGCTAGCCTTTCCGCTGAACAGAGCACTTTGAGCTGCTTTTGTAAGACAATATGCTGCCATAGCCAAGACATATGCATTACAGATTACCTTTCACAAATAGACAGACAGAAAGAGAGGTGGAAAAAATACTTATTTTTGAGGAGTTCATAAAACTTCACATTTCTCCCTTTATTTGCATTAGGTATTGAAAGTTGTATGAATGACAGACGAATTAAATCTATTGAAAATAATGAGCTGATTATTAAATTTTCATTTATAATGTCTGAATTAATTATTTCTATCTGGGAATTTCAGAATCTGCAATATTTGATAGCATGCACTAAGGAAACAAGGAAAGGATTCACTAAATGAATGATTTAGCTAATGAATGAATGCACAAATGAACACCTTAAAATTAACTGTATGAATCTTTTTAACTGCTCAGTGTGCTCATTTGCCTCAACTTAACCTCAATAACTCAAAATGATAAACTGGGGCAACAGATTGTGAGAGTAAGATTTTCTGTTCAATGTTAGAAAATTTTGACAAACATGCATGATGATACAGAAGAAGCTACTTTTGTTTTTATCTATTTATTTAAATATTTAGAAGGGAAGATAGAACAGGACGTGATGGAGTGAAGTGGTGGAATGGGATTGGGAAATGTTGTACACCAGATTCGAACTGGCATTACCCACACCAGTGCCACAGCTCAGTGTCAGACCACTAAGTCATAAATGTAACATTCACATGTTCACAAAAGGCATTGTGAGATGACATTCTGATGAGGAAAAATAATATAAAATACTTTTGAGTTATTATTTTATTAGCTAGGTGACCTTTGAGATGTATTTAAATCCTACTTCATGATTAAGCAGACAACGCAACTCCATATTCACATATTCTGAGCTGCGTTGTAAGGCAAAACTCTACCCTGAACTCAGAGACCTCAACCAAACTGGCCAAATGTGGAGCCCTCTAATTTAAAGCTCTAAAATAAGCAAATAACATCTAATTACCCACATGAAAAGATGTTCTATTTTGATTACATTGTGGTGGGTCACCATTTGCTCAAAATTCTGGAAGTTAAGTTGCGGTGAGGGCCTCAGGTGGAATAAGCTGATCCACAGGTGTGTTGTAGCTGCAACAGAATGCGTAGCCTATTACTATTCATGAGGCAACATGCATGCTTTTTCTGCCTAGAGACCTGTCCATCTCATCTCTGCTCAACAAAACACAAACTGTGACAACACAATTATCAGTTTTTAATTAAACAAACATCAACAGAGCATACACCATGAGCAAAGAAAGACAAAGTGTGCCTGAGAGAGCTTGTGCATGAATGTGAGTGTGTGTATTTTGCCAGCCAGATACTTGTGGGTGTGATGAACCCATAGGAAAGAAAAATCTCAGTTGTATCTCCTAGACAGCTATGAGATTTAAATTGAGGAACAATTCCAATAAAATGAACTTTCTATCATCATTTACTCACTCTCATGTCATTCCAAACACATATGACTTATTTATTAAGATAATTTGAAAAATTCTGCAGTGTTTTTGGAAAGTCAGTGGAGTCCAATGAAAGTCAGTGACTCCACTGACTTCCATTATATGGACGAAAATGGTTCTCTTGTGTTCAA